>NC_092224.1:16164348-16376848 GCF_036320965.1 Panulirus ornatus
TGGGGAGGTAATACCCTGCTCTGGGGTCTGGTGTGGGGGAGGATGAACCCACTCCTGGGGCCAACGTCACCACCATACAAGTACCACGTTAAGTATACCATGATCCACACACTCTGCATGTTGATATCTCATGTAGTTAACATTCAGATTAACAAATATCAACAGTATCGCCTCCTACCTGCTGTGATGGTCAACTTTGGTCATGACCTTGGACTTCAAGAATGTTCCGTGGAGCTTGCATTAAAATGAGATGGATGGTTCCGGCTCATGAGGAGAAATACGTTACTTATGTCACTACTATATATATATATATATATATATATATATATATATATATATATATATATATATATATATATATATATGTGTGTGTGTGTGTGTGATAGTGTGATCATTATATTTGAGGTATTTTGCTGTGCTGTAACTGATGCCTACTAAGGAATATATCTTGTGAAATGGCAGCATTAGGGCAGGCCAGACTATAGACTTAAGACTCAAATTCTAAGACGCCTTTTGAGTCGTGAGTTAGAGGATGAAGTAAAGCTGAATTTGAGACGCGAATTCGGAGCTAAACTTCAAGGCGACTTGAAAGTATACTTTTCCATTTTATTAGTAAGTAATACCCAGCTCAGAGTCTGCCTTGATGTTATATGACGGCTCACGGCTCCGACCACGTCTGTGTTGACGGTCCGCGCTACCGCCACGACCACAACATACCAGTCAAACACCACACGCCGTATTAAGGGCAAGGGCGGATCACACCACACCACATCACACTACACGGTAGGGGCTGGGACGATCTAGGATGACAAGATGGTGAAGCCATGAATGGGGGGAAATGGGTGGAGAGAGAGAGAGAGAGAGAGAGAGAGAGAGAGAGAGAGAGAGAGAGAGAGAGAGAGAGAGAGAGTGTTGGAGTGGATGTCCCCATCTCGGCCCAGAGATACTGGGACATATGCCTATGCCTAAGTATCTGCTGGACGTGGTTCACACTCGCATCTCGTATAGAAAAAATAAATCTTTTATGTAAACATTTGAAGAACATACAAGCCTACTGCAATAGATAATAACTAGGCAGTTTATTATACGGCAAAAAAATAGGATTTAATTTTCTGCAGTGAATTTTTGCTGTTTGTGTGATATGTGTATTAACATCAGATTATTCACACAAATACTGAAGCAACAATACAATAATCATATTCTCTCTTTCTCTTGCCCAGTTTTTCAGTGCTGTTCATTAAGTACTTTTCATAACTGCTAATCCTGACTTTGGCAGTTTTGATAGGAAGTTCTCGCGAAAAGTTTTGCATTTATCTTTGTTGTATACTCACTCAACCATTCCTGGAAAACTGCACACGTTCTCGAAAGAAAGATAATTCAGTTTGCAGTATTTCATGCGAGTGGAAATGATTACAGTTTAATGTATGTCTTTTGGTGACAAAACCCTTGGGGAAGTATATAGAATTATTGCACCCAGGATAATAATTCAGAGAATGATTTGTAACTCCAAACACCAGTTAAATCTTCAACCCGGCAAACAGTTGTTGTTCGATTTTTAAGAAGTCCGTAACTGAATTAGATTTATCTCTTGTCGGCAACACTTAGCTGAATATGCTTCATGGAATTCGTAAATGTGTCGCAAGCACACCAGTGTTCCTTCAGCCACATCCCTGAACCTCTGTCCTTAACAATATCCTATAATACTCCAGTATAACCTGTCGCACATCTTCTATAGACCTACCATCCCCCAGCTTCCTAGTTATCTCTATCTGAAACCCGTATTTTTCTTGTCATTCTGTCACATCACATCCCCTCCCCCGTCCCCACTTCACCGTCTTCTTAATCCTTTGCACTACCTCACAACCTTCTACTATCTCCGTTGTTTTCCCCTCAAAGCCCCCTCTATCTTGGTTATCTCGTTATAACCCACAATTTCCCCTCCTATCCTTGTCATTAGACACCACGACTCTGACACTGTCACCCCCATCACCCATAGTACCCTACAACCTCCCATGAGCGTCGTCCCCTTTACGATAACCTTCTTTCATCCTTGTTATTACCATCACTGGCCCACAACTCTCCACTATCTTATCACCCTCATCACTACCACCAACCCATATCAGTACCCACAACCTCCAATTCATTATCTTACTGTCCACGTCATCCCTATCAGTACCCACGTCCCTCACTTCCATTACCTGTGTTATTCCCTGTCACCATTCCACACAGCCCCTCACTGTTCCTACCATCACTGTTACTACCTCACGTCCCTATATCACTGTCACCTCCATGAACCATTACTAACCTAGATTGCCCTAGTCATCATTACCTCACACTCCTCATTATTCTCGTCACCATCCCTCCCCCTTCCCTGCCACCCCCAACTCACTCCCTTAAAACCGTCATGAGCCATATCATGCCCTTAATCCCCCACCACCTCCTCCTCCACCGTGTTCTTAACAACCCGTAACACTCAGTTTCCGGCGACTGACTTGGTGAAAGGTTGGAGGCATCGCCGTCTCAGCCCAGGTTATTTTTCTTCATTAACTCCTTGCTCCACGCAATAATGATAATGATAATAATAATAATAATGATAATGATAATCATAATTATAATAATAATAATAATAATGATAATAGATGTAATAATGATAATATTAATGTAATATAATGATAATGATAATACTAGTAACAATAATGATAGTCTCAGTAACCCCCTCCGCCTTCGTACCCGGGTATCTGGTGCCGGGAGAATTAACACTATATCAGTTTGATTTAAATATAACGCCACATACAGAATACATGCTGTGCTTGTTCGTTTCTAATGCATAAGATGAACGAACCTCGTAGATTACAGTGTAACAATTCGCTAACGATCATTTATTCAGATGGTGTGTTGGTTAACCGCTGGGCCAGTGTGGGTGCTTGATCCGGGCTAAGTTAGCGTGTGGTGTGCAGTCATGAACAGGATGGATCGTGTCACATTTCTCCGGATGTAGTAGACTAAGCGATACAGTATGAGAGAGAAGACTGTAGTAAACCTGGGATAGGCTAGCCTTAGCCTCTCCCAGCTCCCTCCCGTGTTGCTGATGTCTCTTGACGTGGTGATTCTTTTACGGTTTGATCGAAGAAATATCTTACGGTCAGGTTGGTGTGACATCTGATAACGTATAGCGATAGAAATAGCACGTGTGCTTACGTTGTACAGCGACGGTCTGTCCCCGCTAGCGCATGGCAACTTACCATTATAACTTCATATATCATTACTAGACAGCATGTGTTGTGGTTACGATGTATACGCACGTAAATGTAATTATAAATGTAACCGTATTTGGGTACCTCTGCGTCATGCAGAGAACTGCTAGTAGTTGCTGGGGGCGGCCCTCACAACTCAAGACCTGACCCTACCTCCGTACCTCACACCACCACTGCCCAGTGTTACCCCTGCCTCGCACCACCTCCACCACTGCCCAGTGTTACCCCTGCCTCACAACACCTCCCCACCACCACCACTGCCCAGTGTTGCCGCACACGGTGGGTCCCACTCTGTCAGTCAGCTCTAGTTAACCAGTAATCTCCCCAACCATGGCATTGATAAATGTTAATGTTAGTGTAAATCCTCAAGTGTCAAATTCAGCGAAGGAGATGAAGATGCCAAGCATTACAGGAGCATCGATAAATACTCTTCGGCACTTTATGCCGTAAGCACAAAGGCAACTCATCATAGTTAACCAGCCGTTTTAGAGAGAGAGAGAGAGAGAGAGAGAGAGAGAGAGAGAGAGAGAGAGAGAGAGAGAGAGAGAGAGAGAGAGAGAGCCAGTCCCTATCAAACGCAGGTGTTATGTACACCCTGCAGGTGAAACTGGAACACCCATCATCCCCCAGCCTCATCATGAACGGGCAACAAAATCACCTACATCTGCTGGATCAGGTCCTCGGCCATCGAGAAACTAGACATAGTACAAGAGCCATCGGGTTCCGCGCAGGCATCTGGCCCACGACTGTGGCCAAGTGGATCAAGACATGGGAGGAAAGTGGAAATTTGAATGATTTGTCTATGTATAAAAAAGAACTGTTGTTGATGTGAGATTGTGACACCTTTCACATGCTATGAGAAGCCATGAAACGTTTTGTTAAATCCAATCTGAATACGTCTCTGCAACGGTTGTATGTCAACGCTTCAGAGAAGACACCTCCCCCTCACCCACCTCCCATCCCCAGTTGGCTAGTGAGGAAGATGAGAGAATTGTAGCAGCGGCGGAGGAAGACCCGCCCTTCACGAATGCCTTCACGGTTCTGGACAACCTGCAGTTAGGAGTGTCCACGAAGACAGTCCAGAGGCGTCTGCATGAAGCAGGGATCCATCACAGAGTTCACAACAAGAAGGAACGAATCACAGACGAACACATGCCTCACTGCCAGGGTCGTCTTCGCTCGTCAGTATGTTGAAGGTTTGGACTCCTGGTCCAGAATGGTCTTCAACGAGGAGGCCTTCTCAGCTGCACGAATCACGATAGAATATATTCGTGAAGAACAAACAACACCAAGTATGAAATATCACTCTGGGTCACAATAGTTATGAACCGAAATGTAGTGAAACAGGCTAGAACCACCGTTATACCACAAATTCGCCTCCTATTTCACGGTACAGTGATGAAGTATTGCTAATATAATATTTTCTCCATAAGAGAATGACTAATGAAGTGTTAATTTCATACGAGTTCCTCAAAGTTCTGTCACTATGACTCCCGTGATCTGCATCACCGCCATCTCCCAGTCTCGTGCCTCAAGTGTACACCGACGGCACCAACAGAACCAGTAACGCTGGCTGAGACCCATAGTAGTTATGAGTAAAGACTGTCTGAAAGACGCTTGGTAAGTGTAGGTTAGATGAAACTCGTCCCGCATTAGAGAGAGAGAGAGAGAGAGAGAGAGAGAGAGAGAATTATTTGATTAAGCTCTCGTCGCGACGGGCACACTAACATAATGGATATTATATTGGCTGCTCATAAATTTGAAACTGTTTTTATTCATAATGTTTGGTGACACTTGTGCAGTCAAGGTCAGGAACCGCTGATGATTATTTCCGTCATGATGAGTGAAGAGTAGAGGCTCTGTATTATTCCTACCTAAACGGCGTCCACGAAGCTTATCATGTTAGATGATTGGCCCATGAAGTCAGTATCATGAGGTGTCATGGCTGTGATATATGTTTATCATCAGATACGCGTCATAACGTTGATGAGGAGCAGGCACGTCACCCGCAGTGTGTGGGGCTTGTACTCTATCCATGGGGTGGGCGATGTGGCCAGATTGAAGTGAGGTTCACAGCAGCAGCCAAATACGTGCACATTCCTGGGGAGTTTTTTCCTTCCGTCCCTTCGAAAAAGGAGCTTTCACTTCCCTCCTGGTCCGATCATATATCTGCAGGGTCGCCTCCCCCCATACATACGGGCACAATAGTCCAGCAGTGTTCCGCAGGTCAGGATAACCTGCAGCTGATGGGCTAGCCTGGTAAACACTGCGACTTCAACCCGTAAAAAGACATATGGGCGAACATGGTTAACACGGAGGAGTCGGCCAGGGAAAAGAACACCGGAGCGGTTGATGTGCCACACACTCAGGCTTGGTGGCAACTGTTCCGCTGCAGCCAGCCTCAGCTTATGACAAACCGTTTTGTGTTAGACAGGCTACAGGTAGTGTATTAGCAAGGTGGCTGAATAGTGGATATTGAATGAGATAATGTATTGTGTGTCCTAACTGGTTATCCTCTGTTATCTAAAGCATTGATATACTGCATAGAATAACTATGGACTCTGCCCTGGCAGAGTTATTTGAGCACCGACTACGAATTGTAATGTATATAAGCTGCATGAAACAGGCTGTGGCCAAAGTTGACATCACGCGCAGGAACTCTCGTCACAACACTGAGAATATGAGGCAATACTGTTGATATATGTTAATCTGAATGTTAACTACATGAAATATCAACATGCAGAGTGTGTGGATCATGGTATACTTAACGTGGTACTTGTATGGTGGTGACGATGGCCCCAGGAGTGGGTTCATCCTCCTCCACCACCACAGACCCCAGAGCAGGGTATTACCTCCCCCTCCTCCCCACCACCACCACCCACGATCTCCTCACGTCACACCACCTCACAACCACCACCGTCCAGCAGACGGCACATTAGAACCATAACCTTATGTATTATAATCCTAATATAAACTTTAAGCAAACAGGTAATATCATCGTTCATAAGAGCATGAAGATTTCCTTACTAACACGACATTCTGATGATGGGATAACCTTCATTACCTGGTGGTGAACCATCTTGCCCTCCCCTCACTCCCGGCACCGGGCGGGACCTCCTCCCTCCCCCATCCCTCACTCCCGGCACCGGGCGGGACCTCCTCCCTCCCCCATCCCTCACTCCCGGCACCGGGCGGGACCTCCCTCCTCTCCCATCCCTCACTCCCGGCACCGGGACCTCCTCCCTCCCCCATCCCTCACTCCCGGCACCGGGACCTCCTCCCTCCCTCATCCCTCCACCTCGAGGTCTTCATATGTCACACCACATGACACACACCGCCGCAGTCCAGCATATAGTACATAAGAGACAATAACTCTTTACATTTGATAATGTTAATGAAAAGTATAACCAAACTGGAAATATCAGCGATCCCACTGGAGGGTTATCCTCTTAATAAAGCTTAGTCTAGCCACTATTAAGAGCTTGTTCTCTGGCCATTCAGTTCCATACACTACGATGTAAACAAACGCACCGTCCAGCATAACACACGCTGACCACTGTACCGACGAGGACTGTTGCCAACTGTAACTATCCAGTTTTAACCACGAATTCCAACAAACTATATTGATATTCCCACAAACTATTTCACGAACTATATTCGTGTATAACAATAGTAAACAATAATTTTGTAAATATTTTTAGCTGTGTAGTTGCTATATTATATGGAAGCTGTGTTAATATTACCCTTCATTCCATCGTCACCAGTTTCTGGTTTGCGTTTCGTTTTTCAAATGTTGGAGGATCCTTGGCATCAAAGTTCTTTAGCGTCTCATATGTTAGAGCGAAGTTCGCTCATGTCTGTGATGGTGGTTATATTCCGTACATGATTAACAAATTTGCTTACACAGACCGAACACTGAAGCGATTTTTAAGTGTTTACTGCGTTCGTTTGAGAGAATATTCTTCCCACAGAAGCATTAGAAAATGGGAGCGAAGCGAGTGATAATGCTAATGAGGCTGTATTTGCAAACATATTACCCGAGTCTTTATTTACTTTACTTATTTACCGAGTTTTTAGTTACTTGTTTATCGAGTGTTTAATTACTTCTGCCCAATATATTACATCTTCAAACATGACTTAGGCCGCTGTTCCAAACATAGTGCTTGCCGATCACCATTAAGTTCATCTATGTATCTCTGAAGGTTGACCGATACCCTGCAGCACTGGTGAGATACTATATTTGCCATGGCACGTTGGCGCTGCTGGCGTGAAGCCGTTTTAATTTTAGCAGAAATTCGCTCTTTTCTGTCAGGCGAAGCTGTGGTTCTCTCATCAACCCGACAGCAAATTTCTTCCAAAGTAGCGAGACTCTGTATTGTCTTCCTGTCCAGGTTGTAGTAGGCATCTTGTAGGAGAAACATAACTGCCCTTACGAGAATATTCTCCCATTGAATAGTCGTGTCAAAACTCCTCCTACTCACAGCGAAAACATGAGAATGTCTAAGAATTGAAGTTGTAATAACTGCAAATAAAACTATTTAATCGTGGAGAAATGCATGGCCAAACTAGAATCTGTGGAATGTTTGCCAGATACGAAAAGCATCATCATTTTACTCACGTTGACTACGTTAGAACTTCGGAAAATATCGACACTTCCATCTTGCAGCATGAATTCAATTAAAAGATTTATCAATCACATATCACTGTACAGAACATAGTGAAATCGTGAATATCTTATGAGGCAGCAGCCAAACTAAGCCCTGACGGCCCTTTCCATAGGTTAATGATAATGATAATCTTCATAATCATGTACGTGAAGTTAATTGCAGTGGCGATAGATAATGCTGTGAAGAGGGTATTACTGTGTGGTAATTTGTGTAAGCCTCTGACTGCACCGGGTTTGCCTTTGCTGACTATAATCGTCCAGCATTAGTCACGATGAAATGTTTAAAGTCGACCTTTGAGCATGGCAACCATGGGTGAAACACTGTATGGCTGACTCCTGACTTCCAGCAGCAGCACTGGTGCGCCTCTATTTCGACTGATCCTAGACCTGTACTTCCTCCGCGATTATTATATACCTTTAAATGTCTGATCAAGCTCCAGGACTGGGTGATGACCTCGGGCAGTATGCCTGCCATTTTATCTGCGCTCATCATGAGTGTACACGAATCCCGCGCTAGCCAGCGACTGCGTCCCTCGAGGATCATAAGGTGACTGACGTCCTTTGCTGGCGGGACTCTGGGCGCGGATTCGGTCCACTGTGTGGGTTGTCGCGTCCGCCAGGTGTACGGTTCGAGTCAGCCGTTATATAGGGTCGTGTGAGGTTTGGCAACACAGTCCTGTGGTTACCACTTCATGATACGTGATTGTAATTAGAGCAATTATTTCTTAGTTTCATGTTATTTAGGTAAAGTGGGATTGTCTGGTGATTGCCGGAAAATTCCCACCAATGAGTGTCCTCTCAAAACGCCCCCCATGTAGCCCCATTTCTCCCACACAGATATGTGGGAGATTCTTCCCCTCAGACAAGCTTTACGACACAAGGTAGGAAAGCGTTCCTTAAAGTTTTTAAGCATAACTAAAGAACTATATGTATTGTACAGGCTATCACCCAAATCAGGTAGGTAATAATAAGCTTTTCATTTTAAATCCATACACATCTTGGGCCACCATTCGTACCACAGACTTAGCTTTGTGACAGTTCATCAGCTAGTATATCATCTAGTCCTTTGATAACGATCCACGCTCAGGTTGAATTGCTCGCTTGTCTAAACACTATCGCGTAAGTCTGAATTTCATTTTCTGAGAATTTCAAGGTATTGTGTTCATTCTGTACGTTCATGGCATACAAAGTAGGGTTTAAGGAGACATTATGATGTTTTGAGGAAAATACAATAAATGGAATAAGTGGAATAATTTATTTTTTTCTTAAATTTGGAAGAGAAATGGCATTGAATACAAGACTTTCTCTTTTCTCTGTAATAATACAGATGTCGCTGGCATCTATCAGTAACACAAGGTTTGGCAACATCTGGAGTTAGTAACACAGGAGAATGAGCCGATCTGCAGATTACTAGGTGGGCGTTTTGCTCTTCTTTATTCCATTCAAATTTCCTCTTAGAATTTATTCAGAGGTACACCTTCTTCGGAAGAATAAGGACGAACTTCCTGTAATTCCGTGCCATGCCTAGGAACCCGATGACTTCTCTCTTATCACGAATAGAGGAGTGGTGGTGTGGCTTCCATCATGGTAGTACCAGGTGCCACCTGATCGCTCCCAACAACATGACACCCGATAAACCACATGAGCTTAACCAAAATGTGATCGAGTGCCTGGAACAGTGCAAGCAGCCTCGCTGTGTGCTACTCTCTGGACTCACCATGAATGAAGAGGTCATCTATGTGAGAACCCACACCTTCTAGACCAGAAGCCAACTGGTTTATTAGCCACTGAAGAGTGGCAGGAGCATTTGTTGCTGCACCGGTCGTGACGGTGTACTGCCAGAGTCCATCCCAGTCGTGAACCGAAGGCTGGATCCTCTTGGCTCTCTCCGTTAGTGCCATTTGATACTACTACCCCTTTAACAGGTCTAATTTAGACACCTACCTGGTTGGCCGATAGTATCAGTCACGTCTTCGATCCCTTGGGATGGGATAGGCATCTGTCCTTGTTACAGCCATTACCTTCCTGTAGTCAGTACGCAGTCTGAAGGTGTTGTCTGGGTTGAGCACCAGGAAGCAAGGTGATGCTTACTCACTGGTGATTCGCTTGATGAAACTTTGCCGCAGTAGGAACCGTGTCTTCCTCTGTAGACGCTGCTTTTTGCAAAGATTAACTCGATAAGGAGGTAAATCCCTATATCATAACATGCTGGTATTGTACCAAATTGTTCTCGAAGAACGCCATTATGCGCAAGATCATTTTTTGAGGCTCGAACTAAGTCTGTTATATTCACGTTGCTTGTAGGTTTCTCAACAAATTATTTTCGAGCACAGTCAGGTAACTGTAGGTAGAGTCCGCACCCGTAGACCTTCCCGTCTTTTGATATTGGTACGTTGAAATCTCCCACTGTGACAAATTTCTGCTGACTGATTCTGGAGTTTCGTCTGCCTCTGGTGTCAGTGTGGTGGAGGCCGGTAAACTAATCCTGCCTGTATATTCTCATGAAGTTTATCTTATATTTCCCTCAAATATTATGTCTGTTTTACCCATAGCCGCTACATTTGTCGATTCAAGGTTAAGCTAAACTTACACTTAGAGCAAGACACCACCGCTTACTCAGTTACCTCTATCACTGTTCTATAAAGTGTACCCGGGAATTGCATAGACGGTAAGAAAATCTGTTCTTAATTTCTTCTAACCAAGATTAAGTGAGACCAGTTATATCATAACTTTCTTCTAATGCAATTGTCTTCATTTTACAAAATTTGTGTCGTATACTGTGAGCACGTACATGAAGTGTTCTAGTAAATGAGTAAGAATTTTCATGAGAAGCTCTGTACGTTGATCTCCTTTACTAAACTTTACCTGGATTTACTTTACCCTTTGAGATATTGTATCGACCCTGCTGTTGGAACGTGCAGTGTTGAAGATAAATCCCTTAAGTTAGCAAAGAAATCATTTTATAGAGTTGAACTCAAACCGCCCATTTACACCAAGAATCTTTTAATTCTCCCTTTTGATAATAATTTTACTTCCCATGTTGCTTAAATCCTTTAAGTTAAATGTTGCCTTCAGCAACAATAATGCTATAAGTAATATCTTAATCGGGAACTCGCCAGAAGTTTCTCCTGGATGCATCTATTAAGTGCCCTGTAGAAAGTGTGATAAGTTTTATATTGGGCAGACTGGTAAGGCTCTTTCTGTTAGGCTTAAGCAACATAAATGTAGTATAAGAACAAGACAAGAATCAAATGCCTTGTTTAATCACGTTAAAAACTATGATCATTGTATTGACTGGAGTAATGCCATCTCAGTTATTAACTAACTCCAGTATCACGAGATATATCATTGAATCTTTTA
Source organism: Panulirus ornatus (assembly GCF_036320965.1). NCBI lineage: Eukaryota > Metazoa > Arthropoda > Malacostraca > Decapoda > Palinuridae > Panulirus > Panulirus ornatus. Next base: position 16,175,629 of record NC_092224.1, read on the forward strand.
TTAGTAAATACACAAAGAATTATAACCTTAATATTAATGATGGTCTATACAAATTGGATAGCTTTAATGGATGAAGGCAGCATGTATGAATAGGTACATGTGTATATATGTATATGTCTGTGTATGTGTATGTATGTATACGTTGAAATGTATGGTATGTATATGTGCGTGTGTGGGCGTTTATGTATATACATGTGTATGTAGGTGGGTTGGGTCATTCTTTCGTCTGTTTCCGTGCGCTACCTCGCTAATGCGGGAGACAGCGACAAAGTATAATAAAAGAAATAATATATATATATATATATATATATATATATATATATATATATGCTCTTTTTAACCTCTTGCACCTTTCTCTTGACCTCCTGTCTCTTTCTTTTATACATCTCCCACTCAATTGCATTTTTTCCCTGCAAAAATCGTCCAAATGCCTCTCTCTTCTCTTTCACTAATAATCTTACTTCTTCATCCCACCACTCACTACCCTTTCTAATCAACCCACCTCCACTCTTCTCATGCCACAAGCATCTTTTGCGCAATCCATCACTGATTCCCTAAATACATCCCATTCCTCCCCCACTCCCCTTACTTCCATTGTTCTCACCTTTTTCCATTCTGTACTCAGTCTCTCCTGGTACTTCCTCACACAAGTCTCCTTCCCAAGCTCACTTACTCTCACCACCCTCTTCACCCCAACACTCACTCTTCTTATCTGAAAACCCATACAAATCTTCACCTTAGCCTCCACAAGATAATGATCAGACATCCCTCCAGTTGCACCTCTCAGCACATTAACATCCAAAAGTCTCTCTTTCGCGCGCCTGTCAATTAACACGTAATCCAATAACGCTCTCTGGCCATCTCTCCTACTTACATACGTATACTTATGTATATCTCGCTTTTTAAACCAGGTATTCCCAATCACCAGTCCTTTTTCAGCACATAAATCTACAAGCTCTTCACCATTTCCATTTACAACACTGAACACCCCATGTATACCAATTATTCCCTCAACTGCCACATTACTCACCTTTGCATTCAAATCACCCATCACTATAACCCGGTCTCGTGCATCAAAACCACTAACACACTCATTCAGCTGCTCCCAAAACACTTGCCTCTCATGATCTTTCTTCTCATGCCCAGGTGCATATGGACCAATAATCACCCATCTCTCTCCATCAACTTTCAGTTTTACCCATATTAATCTAGAATTTACTTTCTTACATTCTATCACATACTCCCACAACTCCTGGGGTTGGGGTGAGAGAGTATCATTAAATTTTAGGGAGAATAAAAAGATGTTCTGGAAGGAGGTAAATAAAGTGCGTAAGGCAAGGGAGCAAATGGGAACTTCAGTGAAGGGCGCAAATGGGGAGGTGATAACAAGTAGTAGTGATTTGAGAAGGAGATGGAGTGAGTATTTTGAAGGTTTGTTGAATGTGTTTGATGATAGAGTGGCAGATATAGGGTGTTTTGGTCGAGGTGGTGTGCAAAGTGAGAGGGTTAGGGAAAATGATTTGGTAAACAGAGAAGAGGTAGTAAAAGCTTTGCGGAAGATGAAAGCCGGCAAGGCAGCAGGTTTGGATGGTATTGCAGTGGAATTTATTAAAAAAGGGGGTGACTGTATTATTGACTGGTTGGTAAGGTTATTTAATGTATGTATGACTCATGGTGAGGTGCCTGAAGATTGGCGGAATGCGTGCATAGTGCCATTGTACAAAGGCAAAGGGGATAAGAGTGAGTGCTCAAATTTCAGAGGTATAAGTTTGTTGAGTATTCCTGGTAAATTATGTGGGAGGGTATTGATTGAGAGGGTGAAGGCATGTACAGAGCATCAGATTGGGGAAGAGCAGTGTGGTTTCAGAAGTGGTAGAGGATGTGTGGATCAGGTGTTTGCTTTGAAGAATGTATGTGAGTAATACTTAGAAAAGCAAATGGATTTGTATGTAGCATTTATGGATCTGGAGAAGGCATATGATAGAGTTGATAGAGATGCTCTGTGGAAGGTATTAAGAGTATATGGTGTGGAAGGCAAGTTGTTAGAAGCAGTGAAAAGTTTTTATCGAGGATGTAAGGCATGTGTACGTGTAGGAAGAGAGGAAAGTGATTGGTTCTCATTGAATGTCTGTTTGCGGCAGGGGTGTGTGATGTCTCCATGGTTGTTTAATTTGTTTATGGACGTGGTTGTTAAGGAGGTGAATGCAAGAGTTTTGGAAAGAGGGGCAAGTATGAAGTCTGTTGTGGATGAGAGAGCTTGGGAAGTGAGTCAGTCGTTGTTCGCTGATGATACATCGCTGGTGGCTGATTCATGTGAGAAACTGCAGAAGCTTGTGACTGAGTTTGATAAAGTGTGTGAAAGAAGAAGGTTAAGAGTAAATGTGAATAAGAGCAAGGTTATTAGGTACAGTAGGGTTGAGGGTCAAGTCAATTGGGAGGTAAGTTTGAATGGAGAAAAACTGGAGGAAGTAAAGTGTTTTAGATATCTGGGAGTGGATCTGGCAGCGGATGGAACCATGGAAGCGGAAGTGGATCATAGGGTGGGGGAGGGGTCGAAAATCCTGGGAGCCTTGAAGAATGTGTGGAAGTCGAGAACATTATCTCGGAAAGCAAAAATGGGTATGTTTGAAGGAATAGTGGTTCCAACAATGTTGTATGGTTGCGAGGCATGGGCTATGGATAGAGTTGTGCGCAGGAGGGTGGATGTGCTGGAAATGAGATGTTTGAGGACAATGTGTGGTGTGAGGTGGTTTGATCGAGTAAGTAACGTAAGGGTAAGAGAGATGTGTGGAAATAAAAAGAGCGTGGTTGAGAGAGCAGAAGAGGGTGTTTTGAAATGGTTTGGGCACATGGAGAGAATGAGTGAGGAAAGATTGACCAAGAGGATATATGTATCGGAGGTGGAGGGAACGAGGAGAAGTGGGAGACCAAATTGGAGGTGGAAAGATGGAGTGAAAAAGATTTTGTGTGATCGGGGTCTGAACATGCAGGAGGGTGAAAGGAGGGCAAGGAAAAAGTGAATTGGATCGATGTGGTATACCGGGGTTGACGTGCTGTCAGTGGATTGAATCAGGGCATGTGAAGCGTCTGGGGTAAACCATGGAAAGCTGTGTAGGTATGTATATTTGCGTGTGTGGACGTGTATGTATATACATGTGTATGGGGGTGGGTTGGGCCATTTCTTTCGTCTGTTTCCTTGCGCTACCTCGCAAACGCGGGAGACAGCGACAAAGCAAAAAAAAAAAAAAATATATATATATATATGCTGATAACCACGAGGAAAATGAAACACGTTAAGTTCCCAAGTGCACTTTCGTGTAATGATCACATCGCCAGAGGAGATACACGAATGAGATACAAGACTTAGAACAGTCAATTGAGATACAAGGAAGAGACGTAGCTAAGATGCCATTGGTAAACAAGCTTTACCGGATGGTGTTCGGTGCCTTGCATCTGCCTTTCTCAGGATATTGTTTATCTGGTCGGCTTGTCCAGTGCTCAGCCACTTGTGACCACGTTGCCTCTGTAGCGAGTCCACTTCTGGACTGTGTGTGTGTGTGTGTGTGTGTGCGCGTGCTGAAATGGTTTTGACATCCGGAGAGAATGGATGAGGAGAGGTTGACAAAGAGGATATATGTGTCAGAAGTGGAGGGAACAAAGAGAAGGGTAGACCAAATTGGAAATGGAAGGACGGAGAAAAAAAAAGATTTTCAGTGATCGGGCCTGACCATGCAGGAAGGTGAAAGCGTGCAGGGGATTGAGGTGATTGAAACGTTGTGGTATACAGGGAATGACGTGCTGTCAGTGGACCGAACCAGGACACGTGAAGCGTCCAGGGGGAATCGTGGGAAGGTCTGTGGGGCGTGGTTGTGGATAGGGAGCTGTGGTTTCGGTGCATTACACCTGACAGAGAATGGGGTGGTACCCTGCTAAAGCGGGAAACGGAAGATATATGTCATACTTGTTCACCGATTCCTACTTTGACGAGGTAGCGCCAGGAACAGACGAAGAAATCGCCTTATTCCTTTAAATCAGCTCTTTTGCTGCCATTTATTTGTTTATAATTTCCCCAGAACATCTTTATAAGACAGAGTCCTGGTGTTACACGGGATTTCTTTCCAGAGGCTCCTGCAGTCGAGGGCTGCGCTCTTTTTAGTTGCTGGGAAATGTGGACGCCTTTGGAGTTTGAAATTTATTGACGGATCTGTCTGCCAGTGATACAGCCGCGTCCAAAGTGACTTTTTACTCATGGTGTAAACTTATCCAGCAGAGTCTGGTAACTTTATATATATATATATATATATATATATATATATATATATATATATATATATATATATATATATATATATATATATATATGATTGTTGAGAATACGACGATCATACTAGTCCGTGATGGTAACGATGATAGGGTAATCTCTCCTCAGTAAGGGTTCATATAATTGTTAAATGTTCGTAAAGTTTCTATAAACAAAATTATCTGAACTCATGTATATATATATCAGTGGAGTATTTAGCATCCACATCCGCGTGATTTCCGTCTCCTGTATCCGCCTCTGCTGACGCTTTTTGCATTGCAAATGTCATGTAAATGCTTTAGTGTTTCCCTTCTAAACAATATTAAATCATTTATTTGCCATGATTCACAACCTTCTGTCCTCCTTGCGGTGTTGCCACGTGTCAATCGACGCCCCTCCCCTGCGTCTGTGTACATCCGCTGCTCTCCAGTAGGTGGCTGGTTACCCAGTCATCAGTTGCCCGCCCGCTCACAGGCCTGGAGAAGGGTTAGTCCTGGCTGGGATCGAGTCTTATGCCATCCATGGCGGTATATTGCAGAATGAGAGATCCTGACGTCCCGTGTAGGTGCACTGAAACTTGAAACTACAAAAATTGCTCGATAAATTTTATCTTCCAATTTCGGTTAGAGTAATTTTTAAAGACACGGCTGATATTAATAGCTACAGGTGCCTTTTGTAAACAGATACATGTGTGGTAGCTACCAGGCATCATATTGTACCTGTAAAACTATATGACATTTGAAATCTTGGATGGCTGAACATTGCCGTCGCTCGCTGCGTACGAGTGATCTGATTGCCAAGCCATCGTCCTCGGCTGTTAGAAATCACTGACGGGAAACTGATAACCTCTTGTCAGTGTGTTCTGTATGGGGAAGGAGTGCGTGGGAGTAGGAGCTGTTAATCATAGAAGCGTTATAGATAGGGAAAAGCCTAAAGCCCACCATTGGTTCATATGAGGGTTCTACCAAGTATTTATACCTTCAGTGGTCCGGTATGAAATATTCACCAGAGAAATTGTTTGTTCGTTTCTTATTTTGGATGATTTATGTAAATATAAGCAAATCTCTTCTCTTTATACAATAGATTATTTTCGTATTGTACTTTTTATACATAATTATTAGACAATTTATAGATGTCAGGTCGCATGATTAGTGCCCTCCTGCTCTCCACGGGGATTATGATGCCCCGCCTCACTGCTACCTCTGTGCTTTTAAGGTCCACAACACCTGCAGATCCCCCACTCTGCTGAGGATGTATTGAACGAAAGTATTTACCGTTTTGTTCTCTCTCTACAGTGGTGATTGTGTGTATATATATGTATATCAGGGCATGTGAAGCGTCTGGGGTAAGCCATGGAAAGTTCTTTGGGGCCTGGATGTGGAAAGGGAGCTGTGGTTTCGGGCATTATCACATGACAGCTAGAGACTGAGTGTGAACGAATGGGGCCTTTGTTGTCTTTTCCCAGCGCTACCTCGCACACATGAGGGGGGAGGGGGATGTTATTCCATGTGTGGCGAGGTGGCGATGGGAATAAATAAAGGCAAACAGTCTGAATTATGTACATGTGTATATATGTATATGTCTGTGTGTGTATATATATGTGTACATTGAGATGTTTCTTTCTTTCAAACTATTCGCCATTTCCCGCATTAGCGAGGTAGCGTTAAGAACAGAGGACTGGGCCTTTGAGGGAATACCCTCACCTGGCCCAATTCTCTGTTCCTTCTTTTGGAAAAAAAAAAAAAAAAAAAAAAAAAAAAACGAGAGGGGAGGATTTCCAGCCCCCCGCTCCCTCCCCTTTTAGTCGCCTTCTACGACACGCAGGGAATACGTGGGAAGTATTCTTAATCCCCTATCCCCAGGGATACATTGAGATGTATAGGTATATATATTTGCGTGTGTGGACGTGTATGTATATACATGTGTATGGGGTTGGGTTGGGCAATTTCTTTCGTCTGTTTCCTTGCGCTACCTCGCAAACGCGGGAGACAGCGACAAAGCAAAATGATAATAATAATGATATATATATATATATATATATATATATATATATATATATAATGTGTATAGTGTTAATGGGATGGCCTCGATTAGAGCTTCAGATGCCCATAACGTCTCGTCTAGCATACAAAAAAGTATCTTATGTGTGGGGATATGTCCAGGAAGAGTGTTGAATGCTGTGATAACCTTTTTGTTTCTAGTACTTTCAGGTATGTAGTTAAGCCATCCAGGATGTAGTGTGTGAGGGTTATGAGGAGAGAGGAGGAGGAGCGAGTGGGACATTCTGACCGATTGTTGTGGATCAGGTTTTCAGGGAGTTTAGATACGGGTGAGGGTAGTGATATGGGATGGTGGGAGGAGGGAAACCTGGGTTGGAGGGTCTCGTGATGGGCGCTGGTATGGCGAATTTCCTGTTGTGTAGGTTTCTCTTGAGCTTCTTGCTGAGAGGTGTTATACTTTCCTCTGAATGGTTGGCATTCCAGGAGTGAACTCGCGTCTGGCAAAGACATGGCAAATGATCGTTTCAAGGCTGGTGACACACACACACACACACACACACACACACACACACACACACACACACAAGGCCCTAGCTCGCTAAACCCTTCGCTTGGGGCCATAACGATGCATTCGGATAATCGTAAGAGGGTGAGTGTTTATACCGTTTTGAAAAAGGCTGAAAAGACTAAAGATAAAGGAGATGATTAAAACTCTCTTCATTAGAATTAATGAATAGATTGGAAGGGGCACGAATAATGAAGGTAAGGAAGATAAGCTCTGGGAAAAGGCTTGAAAGATTAATCAGGACGTGGGAGGGTTGACTGAAACTAAATGGAGATGAAACGTTGAGTGGAAAAGAAAATGAACATGTGCTGGGAAACTGGTAAGAGGAAAGGTAGAACAAGAGATGATGTGGCTTGGTGCATGGACGTTTACTACAGGCTGGGTATGTCACAGACACTGTACATGAGGGTGAAGACGAGGCCATTAGGGGGAAGGCTGATGGAGGGGGTTCACACCATGCGGTGATCTGAGAGACGAGAGGATGACGAACCAGAGGAAGAATACTGTAAGTGATGTGTTGCACCTCGGTCCTGACAGGTAGGCATGTGTTGCACCTCGGTCCTGACAGGTGGAGCACGTGTTGCAGCTTAGTCAAGAGGGGTGAAGCAAATGTTGCAGCTTAGTAATGACAAGTGAGATAAATGTTGCAGGTTAGTAATGACAAGTGAGATAAATGTTGCAGGTTAGTCACTGCAGTTGAGATAGATGTAGCAGCTTAGTCACGACAGGTGAAATGAATATCGCAGTAACGTGATTAAAGGTGAAATAAATGTTGCAGGTCCGTAATGAATGACGAAATAAATGTTGCAGTGGGTGACCTAAATGGCAGATTAGGAAGGATGATAGATTCAGACATGAGGATGTCCTGCTAGGGGGGATACTCAAGAGAGAAGTGTAGATGGAGTTGTGTCTACTGGGCTTCGTGAGTGGATGCTACGTATGTGGTAACTATTTGTGGTTACTGTTTACATGGTACGAGGAGAGAGTTTTACAAATTTGCTGCCACGTCTGTTAACCTTGTTTACATGCACTGTATTGTTAATCCTACGCGTGTGTATACTTACACACATGCTTCTTTATAGCGGATGTGCGGCGATTTTATTGATACGACGTTGGAGGTGAAAGTCATGGGTAGAAAAAGGCTTTAATGGGACTGGCACACTGTGGATCACCATGTGGTGTGCGGTACCTAACGACTGGCACTGGCGAGTACAAGAGCTTGGAGTGTGGTCTTGGGAGTTTCAGGAGCCTAGAAAGTGGCCTAGGGTGGTGCAGGACCCTGGAGAGTGGCTTAGGGTGGTGCAGGAAGCTGGAGATTGCCTTGGGGTGGTGCAGGATCATGGAGAGTGGCTTGGGGTATTTTAGGAGCCTGGAGAGTGGCCTGGGGTGGTGCAGGAAGCTGGAGAGTGGCCTGGGGTGGTGCAGAAGCCTCGAGTGTGGCCTTGGATGGTGCAGGAAGCTGGAGGGTCGCCTAAGGTGGTGGTGCAGGAGGCTGGAGGGTGGCCTGGGGTGGGGGTACATAGGTTTGAGTGATCTGAAGGAAGTCATTATAGTGGGATGGGGTCATAAAGTGGCGAGATTAGCGAGGTACACGAAGGCCATGGGGTGTTGGGTCACTTTGTATGTTTGTGCGGCTGCATGAATGGCTTGTGGGAGAAAATTAGGGACTCATGACGAGCAGAGTTGTGCTGGTGAAGGATTAATAGCGTTAAATGAAGGTAATGGCAGGGTAGAATGAAGATAAGAAGTGGGCAACTACAGGAACACTGCACCAGTAAAGATTGGTAGGTAGAGGGTGAGAGGGTCTGGGGGAAAAAAATCAGCGTTGAATTTACGGAAAACAAGATAATTTATGAGGTGAAGAAAGAGGGTAGATTATACGAAGATGGATTGCTAATAAAGTCAGAGGAAGGGCGCAGGAGACTGAAGGAACATTTCAGATTTATTTTATGACAGAATTAGGGGAGACTACAGCACTTGTACCTGAGTTAAGGAAGGTGGATGTAGGTATGGTGAAACCTCAGGAAAACCTTTCAAGATATGTTGAGAGTGAGGATGTGATGTGCTGGTGTTTATACGCGAAATACGTCAGGGCTTGGGATGGGGCTGAGGTGGTAAAAGACTGGTTGGATGAAGTGACTGTTCCACTGTATAAAAGCAGTGAGATTCTGTTATCTCTCATCCTGACCTACTGAGGCTAATCGAGGTTTGGGTACAGTTCCCTGAATTCCTGACTCGAGTAGAGTTGTGGGGATGAAGGATGAAGAGCGTGAAACGAAGGTAATGGCTCAGGAGAAAGAAGATATGATGTGGGCAGTTACAGGAATACTGATAGCTAGTTCCCCCACTCAGGAGAGGCTTGGCTCAATTTTATGCCTGCAGAGTACCAAACTCGCCTCCACTACCTGGGAAAAGTGGGGCCGGTTTAAGTGGCAGCGGACCTTAGTGTGGAGTTCCCGCTGGAGTATGTATCGTCCGAATTAAGGCAATTTGCCCACCGAAGGATCCAGTTGCGGTACCTCGCTGGTGGGTGGACGTCACCGGGACCCTGCCGTGCACTGCCCACCCTCGCATGCATGAGGACCTTCCGACGACCGGGCTGGTGGAGCAACCATCCGAGGGTCCCAACTCAGGGCCGGTGTTAGTGAGGCAAAATCAACACCTAACACAGAGAAAGGAGAATGACCTGTTGATCTATTGACGGTTTTGGGAGTACTGCGCTGAGACGTGATCGCTCCAGCGTTTTCTTCGCTCATGTCCCACCACCTTTGACCTGGCAGCTCCTGTTGGTACACACACATAGTGGGGTCGACTGTAGTGCTACATGATATTAAGCCGTGAGCTGGGCTCCAGCCGACAGTATTAATGTTAGGAGGTGAGTGTTGTAACAACCACCCGACCTCTGTATAAAGGCAGTGCTTTTGAAAATGAATTTAACAACGTCAGGAGGATTAGTTTCATAAGCTCAGGAAGTTAGGAGTATGATATACTACCGACTGAGAATAGTAAAGGATCACACCGGTAAAGTCAGATGATCAGGGTGGATTGAAGGGACTTAGCCGAGAATATATAGCTGGGAGAGAATGTTTTTTCCTGCTTCTGAGGACCAAGAAAGAACGAGTTAAAAGTGAGTTATGGAGAGAATTCGATATTTACACGGTCATGGAAAAGCTGCTCGAGACTTGCAGTTTTCTACAAAAGGAATGAAAGATCCGTAACAATAGATGAAGAATTAAGTGCCGTCAGTTAAGGTTCATAAGATCATATTGTTGTTCCCTGCTGTACCATCTTCGTAGACAATATTGTCTTATCTTCATAACCGGAGGCTTTGTCTGGAAAACCAAATGGAGTATTAAGACTACACAGTTGGGAACTGGAGGACATTATGTAGGAATTTAGAGAAAAAATAGTTGAAGTTGAAAGGTAACAATAGGAAAGTGGTGGTGTTTGAGATAAGGCAACTAGAGTGTGGGGCCTCAATTGACTGGTAAGAGGACGTTGAAAGGTGTGTAAATTTCTAAGTATCTGGAAGGGAATGGTTTCTGTTGTACGTGAGAGGGTGGTATGCATGGTACGCAGGACTTCTGCAGTCCCAGGAATGTTATGGTAAAGATAGGATATTTTTTCTTTACGTAAGAGGACGAACGGAGCAACTCTCCGGAAGAAAGAAATTTCGTCGTCTAAACAGGACTTCCAGTTTCTTAGAGGCGAGCTTGGCTGTTTCCGTAATGTGGGGTTTCCAAGAAAGAGTGGATGTTACTGTAATACCAAGTTTGGTCAGTCAGTTAAGAGTTGGAATTACAGAACCGTTGATGGAGAGAGCGAAGTTTTGAGGAATTTTGGGTATAGAGATGGGCAAAAAGTATGTCTTGGATTACGCCTATCCCAATGAGATATCACGAGTGGAGATTATAGGCGGATTTGAAAAAAGGGCTAGTGGGAACATCATTAGACAACTGGTTCTTGAGAGAAGTAGGATATTAGGAGAGGAACTATACAGGTGGTGTTCAACAGAAGAAAGGTTACTAGAGAGACTATGAATGTTATGATGAACAGAAAGAGAGGCAGGTCTACCAGAGAGGGAGAGGTCGTGGGAGGGGCCGGTACTACTACTGTCTGAGCCCTCTCTTTCATTGGCAGTAGAGTCAGACGGAATCCCAGAGATTCGTAGCACCTCATGATGCCTTGGACTAGGGGCCATAGGTTTATTACACTCTACCATAATTATATTAAAAAAACGAGTGAGCAAGCGAGATGGTAAGAGAACTTAATGAAGAAAGTAAATGACGTTTGAGTAGGTGTATGGTGCTTGTAAGAAGATGGCAGGACTAGCCCGATAATCCCATTTTGATGAGACAGAAGGTAAGACCAGCGAGCCTAGCATGGCGAATGTAAGATGGTTCCGGGTACCACTTTAACGCTCCTCGGTCTGGACGGTAGTGCCACCCTGTGCGGCTGCTGTCAACAGCCTAAGGGGATGCTGCAAGGGTAGGGGACGGGATATTCCTTGAGTTAGCTGGGGTATTGGGATGGGGCAATAGTGTACAGGTGCTGGAGGTTGTTGGATGGTGTAGCACAAGTTATGCTTATTTATGCTCTGAAGAAAACATGGATTTTTGATGAACAAAATAACAGGGATTGAATGCAGGCTGTGATGATAGATGTCTTAAGATTGGCAGGATGTGAAGGAAGAGGAGCGGATTGATTGACGAATGAGGATGCAATGTTGATGGAAGGGAAGAAGATGATGGTCAAAATAAATGAATAAAAGAAAGTTTTGAGAAAAGTCTCCCCTTATCGAGGATGGGGAAAATGGAAAGATTAAAATTGTATTAAAGGACCTGATTGAGGGATTCTGATGATAAAGTGTGGGTAAATTTAAAGTGTGAAGAACTGTGCAGGGAGAGGGTTGGAGGCATTGCACTCTGTATTGACCATCCTGGTATGCGCATAGTGGGAGACTGTGGTATCGATACCCTTAGGCGCCCTCCTGTTGTCCCCACTGGTTTAAAGTGACTAAGATACTGTGAGTCTAGAGACATGTGAGCATTATGAACCGTATTATGAACAGTTACCAGCTGTGTGAGTTTGTCCTCACTACAGGGCAGGGTGACAGGGAGTCGTGAGGATTGGCCAGCACCACTACTCGTTTCATCCAGAGTTTCCCTGCCTTATTAAAGTTCACTATGTGTTCAGCTCTGAGCTTATAATCTTAAAATGATTAATTGATTTTTACTTGGCTGAGTTGCTTCCATGTGAGACACTCCAGCCATCATCATCATCATCAGGTGTCCACTGGATTAACAATGTTCTGGTTGTCTGCTACAGGGTTAGAGTTATGGGATTGTCTTGCATTTCATTCGAATGAGTCTGTTGGCAGAGTGGCTTCTTAATAGTTTACATGTGGCTACATAGCCTTGCCTGGAGTCGCATTTGATCTCTTCCGTCGCTCTCCTTCTTTAAGTCATCGTTAGCGTGTGTGATCGTGCTGCAATCACTATGTGCTGTGCTGTAGTCTGTGACCACTGCGATTTTTTTTTTTTTTATGTTCCACTTGTGGAAATCTTAAATGCAGTGGCTAACTACTTTGAACAGTACCTTTTCTAAGATTTTTGACCGTGACATTGACGTCTTTTCAAAAATATTCATCATTAAGATCGCAGTCAGTGTGTAATTGCTACTTTATACTGTGCGGGGAGGGAGTTTTGCACTATTGTATGTTGTATTTTCTGATTTCTCATCCAGTTTCTTCCATTCCTTCTTCACCCTTAAACGATAAACGACGTTTCAAGACCTCTGGTTTGTCCATCCTTATATCTTTCAAGAAACTATTCACAATCTACATCATCAGTCTGGTTTAAAAACTTAAAAGATTGTGATTAGATCTCCCTCACTCTTCCTTCCATTGTGGACAAATTCTTTGTAACTTAGATATCATATTTCTAGTACCATTTTTGCTGCCCCCCACTATACCTTCTGCACTGGCTCTTTGTGCTTTCTCAGGTGCGGTGACCAAACTCGAGAACCATGTTCTAGTTTTATCCTTCAGTAGGACGTGAACGGCATGATGAATATTTTCTCATTCACGAACCTGAATGGAATTCTAATATCTGCCAGTAGACATTTGGTCTTAACTGCTCGCCCAAACTAGGACTCTGGCGACAGATAAAGGACAATGTCGACTCCCATGTCCATTTCACACATATATTCTTTTACCGTATTTCCTGCTAAATTTGTTTTCATACTGGGGCCTTCTTTTTCGTAATTCATTACTTTCCATTTGCTCCTGTTAAATTTCATCAGCCATATATCAAACCAACTTTGAAGTCTGTCGACGTTCCATTGTAAGTTGTTGCAGTCCTGCTTTTCGCTTCCCACTGCAAACATGCTGAGGTAGGAGTTTACACCTTCTGGTAAGTCAGTCACATGGGTGAAGAGTAATGGTTCCAGAACAGATCCCTGCAGCACTCCACTAGTGACCATAAGCAGTTTCGAGGAGGATCCTCTGACATGCGTCATTTGTTTGCTCCCACGAAGTTAATCCTGTGTCCATTGAAGGAGTCTCTCACATCCGCCTGGGTATCCAGTTTTTAAGTCAGCCTCCCACGCCGTACAGTGCCGGATACTTTTTGTCAGCTCCAGACACAGACAACCCACCAAGCCTTCTTTGTCGTCTAGAAGAGAACCAACTCTCTTGTGGAAAAATAAGACGGTTCCTGACACATGACCTTTTCCTGAAACCGTAATATTTCTAGCTTAGGCAGTTTCTCCTCAGCAGGAAGCCATCCATTTGGTTTCTGATTATCTTTTCCAGTACCTTACAGACGACACTCGTCAGGGAGACGGGTCTGTAGTTTAGCACCTTTCTTGTAGACAGGTATGACATTTGTCCCTATAGCACTGTGCCTTTCTCGAGCGTCATCTTCAACGGTATTCTAAGTGCATCTGTGTGTCAAGTATATCTGCACACCCTGTGTGCATAAGGTGAGAATTCATTCGGACAATGAGCTTGCACGGATCAAGACCCTTTAGTATTCTGTTACTGCTTACTTAGATCTCATTGCTTTCTAAAACTTCCTTCCCATTCGACCTCATTGTTGTTGAGGCTATCTTGTCTTTCACTGTAGAAACACTTTTGAACATGTCATTCAGTTACATATCCTTACGTATCCTGTACAACTCTTCCTTCTGAGTCCCATATTTTGGTTAGCTGCTTGTGAACGATATTTCTTTCCTGACGGATTGATGGAAGAGTTTTAGATTTTTGTCCTGCCATTTCTACAGTATTCTTTTAAAGCTTCTTTGTTCCTCCTTTCTTATCATGCTATAGTTGTGTGTGTGTGTGTGTGTGTGTGTGTGTGTGTGTGTGTGTGTGTGTCTTCTCCCTCTGGAAAGTGGGTCATATGAATAATGAATTCAGATCGGGAGATGTCCGGTGGCTGAGGTATCGTTACAAGTCCTCCATGTTTGAAGAAGGCAAAGATGGGTCGATTGCGACCGAAGTGTCCGTCCGCGCAAGGCGCACCTCCGCCTCGAAGAGAAGAGCGAGGCGAGGTTTGTGTGAGGCTCCTGCTGCCTCAGAGGGTTTGCACCTGGTCACTGATGGTAACGGCCATTATTCCTTATTGCAATAAGTTTACCATGATCGATCGGTAATTTTCGTATTTGTCATTCATTTCGGAGGAACGAGAGGGGAAAACAACTATAACCCATTATAGTACCTGGATGATAAAATGGAACAGTTGGTCAGATATATTATAATAGTAAGTCTATTAATGCGACAGTTTTCGGTGGTTTAAGACACCTTCGTTCATGGTAACTTTCAACATGCATGGTTGGCAAGCCCTGCGACTTTTTCTTTCGTGTACACCGACATGATTTTTTAGTTATATTTTCGAGTAACAGATGAACGATGATGGAATTTACACCCTCCCTCCCCCACCAAGGCATCACACCACGGGGACAGCACCCTGACCAACGTCTCTTGCAGTTGAATGATGGAGTATGAAAGGCTGATTTTCACCGTAGTGCCACCGAATGTAGCCCGGCCACTGCTTGTGGGCGATCATTGTGTTAAGCCTTAATTGTCGTCGGAGTAGGAGAGCTGCTGGGCTGATTATAAAACTTTATACATAGAGTCAGACTTCTCGCCTAATGAGTATAATTTGTTGGCTCCCTTTACCTTTATATAGCATGTGGTCACCCTCTGGAAGCTTTAGGCTGATCGGAGAGAGAGAGAGAGAGAGAGAGAGAGAGAGAGAGAGAGAGAGAGAGAGAGAGAGAGAGAGAGAGAGAGAGAGAGAGATTAGTAGGCGTATGATTTTGTGTCCTTCATCTGTCAGGGAAAGGTTATGTGAGGATAACTGGCTTTGCGCTACTTGGGCCAAAGCGGAGATCACTCGCCATGATGTTCCTCGTTGTATGTATAGATAACACAAGTGGTCATGCGCCATGTGCACCGTGAGAGCGTTTTTGGTCTTTGAACTTCTCTCTCGCGCTGGAGGAAGGTGGTAAAGCTATGTCGGTTGCTGGAAATAGCTTAACGTCGACGGCCTTAATGACCGTGGCAGATGATGGGCCTAAAGCCAACACAACCAGCCAATCATCTGCCTCGGGTTTGCTTGTTGTTTCCTTCCATCGCTGCCGACAGCAGGTTGTGAGGGGGAGCTAAGTTCACCAGAAGGACAATGTTCGTATTTGCTCAGATTAGTATATGTCACATGATGACTGGTCTCGACACATGCACTCCCCTTTACGTACAAGTCACGATCACTTCCTCATTTCGAACCTATACACTTTTTTCTCTGGAAGTTGGATGTGATCCAGATAAGTTTCTCTCTTAAAATCAAATATCTTCCTACGCCTCTCTCGATAACTTTGTTTCCTCTATTTCCTTCAATTATTTTTTCTTTTACCCATGAATGCTTTCAGTAGAAATGTACTTGGCTGTAAGTTAGTAAACCGTTCCTTTGAATTCCGTGTTTCTGAAATGAGTAAGTTTTTCAAAAAAAAGAGAGAATTCTGTCCACCCCTCAAAAGCATATCCTCGCAGAAGAGCTGGTCAGGATGCACATAGCCAGGACTGAGGCGAGTCCAAAAGCGATTCTTTTGATCAACTCTCCTTCTCTCTCACTTTCAAAACTTGACCATCTTTCTCTGAGCCTGCGTATTGATTCTCTCTCTCTCTCTCTCTCTCTCTCTCTCTCTCTCTCTCTCTCTCTCTCTCTCTCTCTCTCTCTCTCTCTCTCTCTCTCTCTCTCTCGCAGACATTACTTTGCTTACGGCTCTCGAGAACTGCCTCTCCCCCTCCACCCCACCTACCCTCTGGCTAGGTCACACGGCAGCCAGTATATATCACAGATATCGTAGAAGCGTTGGCAGCTCTAGGGTTTGCCAATACTGTTTGTTTCACACTTTCCAGAGTTACACTAGAACTTTTTGCCATTTTTGTCCCATGACACCTGCACTCTTTCTTTATTTCGGGGTCAGTAACCTTATCACTCTAAGGTATGTGACGCTGTGTTCTTTTATTTGTCCCATCAGGTCAGAACATTTTAGAGCATCATTGCCCTTGATCCCTGCCTTTGTGTGTGTCATTACTTTGTGTGCGTTACGGGGAGAAATTTTTACACTCGTGTTGTCCTTGTGTTTATATACATATATTATTTTTATTTATTTATATTTATTTTGCTTTGTCGCTGTCTCCCGCGTTTGCGAGGTAGCGCAAGGAAACAGACGAAAGAAATGGCCCAACCCACCCCCATACACAATGTATACACACACACGTCCACACACGCAAATATACATACCTATACATCTCAATGTACACATATATATACATACACAGACACATACATATATACCCATGCACACAATTCACCTAGCTGCCACGCAATAATGCCCGAAACCACAGCTCCCTTTCCACATCCAGGCCCCACACAACTTTCCATGGTTTACCCCAGACGCTTCACATGCCCTGATTCAATCCACTGACAGCACGTCAACCCCGGTATACCACATCGATCCAGTTCACTCTATTCCCTGCCCTCCTTTCACCCTCCTGCGTGTTCAGGCCCCGATCACACAAAATCTTTTTCACTCCTTCTTCCACCTCCAATTTGGTCTCCCACTTCTCCTCGTTCCCTCCACCTCCGACACATATATCCTCTTGGTCAATCTTTCCTCACTCATTCTCTCCATGTGCCCAAACCATTTCAAAACACCCTCTTCCGCTCTCTCAACCACGCTCTTTTTATTTCCACACATCTCTCTTACCCTTACGTTACTTACTCGATCAAACCACCTCACACCACACATTTTCCTCAAACATCTCATTTCCAGCACATCCCCCCTCCTGCGCACAACTCTATCCATAGCCCACGCCTCGCATCCATACAACATTGTTGGAACCACTATTCCTTCAAACATACCCATGGGAACTTCAGTGAAGGGCGCAAATGGGGAGGTGATAACAAGTAGTGGTGATGTGAGAAGGAGATGGAGTGAGTATTTTGAAGGTTTGTTGAATGTGTTTAATGATAGAGTGGCAGATATAGGGTGTTTTGGTCGAGGTTGTGTGCAAAGTGAGAGGGTTAGGGAAAATGATTTGGTAAACAGAGAAGAGGTAGTAAAAGCTTTGCGGAAGATGAAAGCCAGCAAGGCAGCAGGTTTGGATGGTATTGCAGTGGAATTTATTAAAAAAGGGGGTGACTGTATTGTTGACTGGTTGGTAAGGTTATTTAATGTATGTATGACTCATGGTGAGATGCCCGAGGATTGGCGGAATGCGTGCATAGTGCCATTGTACAAAGGCAAAGGGGATAAGATTGAGTGCTCAAATTACAGAGGTATAAGTTTGTTGAGTATTCCTGGTAAATTATATGGGAGGGTATTGATTGAGAGGGTGAAGGCATGTACAGAGCATCAGATTGGGGAAGAGCAGTGTGGTTTCAGAAGTGGTAGAGGATGTGTGGATCAGGTGTTTGCTTTGAAGAATGTATGTGAGAAATACTTAGAAAAGCAAATGGATTTGTATGTAGCATTTATGGATCTGGAGAAGGCATATGATAGAGTTGATAGAGATGCTCTGTGGAAGGTATTAAAAATATATGGTGTGGGAGGCAAGTTGTTAGAGCAGTGAAAAGTTTTTATCGAGGATGTAAGGCATGTGTACGTGTAGGAAGAGAGGAAAGTGATTGGTTCTCAGTGAATGTAGGTTTGCGGCAGGGGTGTGTGATGTCTCCATGGTTGTTTAATTTGTTTATGGATGGGGTTGTTAGGGAGGTGAATGCAAGAGTTTTGGAAAGAGGGGCAAGTATGAAGTCTGTTGTGGATGAGAGAGCTTGGGAAGTGAGTCAGTTGTTGTTCGCTGATGATACAGCGCTGGTGGCTGATTCATGTGAGAAACTGCAGAAGCTGGTGACTGAGTTTGGTAAAGTGTGTGAAAGAAGAAAGTTAAGAGTAAATGTGAATAAGAGCAGGGTTATTAGGTACAGTAGGGTTGAGGGTCAAGTCAATTGGGAGGTAAGTATGAATGGAGAAAAACTGGAGGAAGTAAAGTGTTTTAGATATCTGGGAGTGGATCTGGCAGCGGATGGAACCATGGAAGCTGAAGTGAATCATAGGGTGGGGGAGGGGTCGAAAATCCTGGGAGCCTTGAAGAATGTGTGGAAGTCGAGAACATTATCTCGGGTATATATATATATATATATATATATATATATATATATATATATATATATATATTATGTTGGCTCTCTCTCTCTCTCTCTCTCTCTCTCTCTCTCTCTCTCTCTCCCCTAAGCCGGTTACCCCTCTATCGACCAGCCTCAGAGGGAGGATGAACAGCTGGGATTGGCTGTGGACCAATTGCGGGGCCCCATGATTCGAACATATGTGGACTCGTTCTGACTCATGCTCATAACGCTAACTACTACACCGTGGAGGGTCGTAAATGTATTACTTTGTGACATTGAAAAGGTGTGTGTGTGTGTGTGTGTTCCCTTGTCCCTTGTCCCTCTACCTTGTATATATGTACCATGTTTTTATTCCTATGTATGTGCACACACACACACACACACACACACACACACACACACACACACACACACACACACACACACACCCACATTGTAGCCTCAACTATGTACTTACCAGACCGAGGCTTCCGAGAACAGGTTCTCATACCGTGGCTGTCTGTCAGACCTGAAGCCTCTCCGAAAGATGCGAATGAAAAGCCTTATTGAACGTGACTGCAGGAGGGAACAGTAGTTGGGCATTCTCCTCCCTCAGCGTCGGCAAGCTGGTGATAAAATGGACGGAAATGACGTCCTCATGCAGGGCCCTCCTGTCTTCCTCTCATTCATGCCCATGAGATTCCAGCGCAGAATGACACCCTTTGCCACGACTCACGAGGACAGGAATAGAAACGACACCGTCATAAGTGGAACTTCTTCATCTTTAACGTTCCCTGCCAGCCAGGCTGTGTAAACCTGGAACCAGAAGGGTGCCACTTGCCACGTTGCTTACATGTACACCAAACCAGACATACGTACATACATACATACACACTGAACCTTCTCATCTTTGATAAAGACGGTAGCGAAGCTAGAGGATCGGAACCTGCTGTATGTGGGTGATGAATGCGTCATTGCATGGTGGCAATTTGGTCACCAGTTCACCGGGTCGAGGCTGTGAAATAGATACGGTAATTAGAGTAAAACACACCCTCAAAAACGATCCATTTGAAGGAGTGGTTACAGGAAGATTTGTTATGTAATGAAACGCTAAGATCCAAGGATTGAATTTGGCTGGGGGATCCATTCGCCGTGTATCAGTTGTCGCCTGATAAGTGTTCGAGGTAAGTGTGACAGGCGCGGACAAAGGCAACGACGGGCAAGTAGCGTTCTTTCCCTGTGTTATTATTTGGCGAGCGAGCGCCTGCCCGAGTGCCAATTGACGGCTGAGCCAAGACAATGTCTCGCCTGGTGATGAACAGTCTCTTGAAGATGACTGCATGTGTGTTGTGGGCCGTAATGACGATCGACTTGTGCAAGACATGTAAACCACCATTTGTAGCACTCATGTCAAGTACAGCACACAGCACACACACACACACACACACACACACACACACACACACACACACACACACACACACATATATATATATATATATATATATATATATATATATATATATATATATATATATATGAGGTGCCTGGGGATTGGCTGAATGCATGTTTAGTGCCATTCTGTAAAGGCAGGGAGGACAAAGTTCAGCGTTTGAATTACAGCGGTATAAGTTTGTTGTGTGCACCTGGTAAGTTGTATGGGAGAGTGGTGATTGAGAGGGTGGCAGCATGTACGGAGCATTAGATTAGAGAGGAAGAGAGTGGTTTTAGGAGTGGTAGAGGGTATGTGGACCAGGTGTTATTTTTTTAACTATGGGTGTAGGAAATACTTAGAGGAACAGATGGATTTGTATCTGGCATTTATGGATTTGGAAAAAGTATATGATAAGGTTGATAAAGAGGATTTTTGGAATATTTTACGATTATATGGTGTGGGAGGAAAGCTATTAGAAGCAGAGAGAAGATAGTCAAAAGAGGAATGCATCTATGCGAGAGGGTAGAGATGAGGGTGAGTGGCCCTGGGTGAAGGTGGATAGCCTAGCCGTGGGGTTGGTGCCCAGTCCTCAATTCTTTCCCCAGTACACACTGACGTTGATCTCGCGTCCACTTGACACACGATTATTATTTATCATTATTATTATTATTATTATTATTATTATTATTATTATTGTTATCATCATCATCAGTAGTAGTAGTATTTGTAGTATTTATTCTTTTATGAATCCTAGGACAGAGGAGCAAACCTAAGTTGTCCACCATTAGCTGGGCAGGAAGGTGAAGTTCTGGACAACTATCCGGTGGGAACTTGGCAGCAAATTGGATGGGTTGTGTTTGTAGGTGGAGGTGAGAGGTTGTGTGTGGGAGGCACACGAGGGGGCCTGTGTTTTGTACAAGTTTTGTCTCGCTATTTACCGGAGCTCAGGACTGTGTGGTAACAATTTGTGTGTTAGGGAGAGAGTTTTACACTGATGTTGCCCCGTATTGTTGGACCGTACTTTGAGTCATGAGTACACACACACACACACACACACACACACACACACACACACACACACACACACACACACATATTCAAACCAGGTACTCATTCATCAGTCAGCCCTAAGGGGAATATGAACGGGTGGTTTGGCTGTGAGCCGACTCCCGCGCATATGTTTTGAACCCAGGCAGGCCCATGAGCGAATCATGGTCAGCGAGATTGACCGTTACATCGAGGAAGCTCGAGTCTCTGTAATAATGATCCTAGTGATAATAATGACAAAAATTTGATAATAATGATAATGATAATACATAGAACTGTTTTTTATGGAGGTTCCAGTCACGAACAAAAGTCCGTCATCAAGGCCAGGCCTTAATTGAAATATAGAGAGAATTATGAAATGGAAAAACAAAAGACAAGAGAAAGTATTTACGAATTTTCGAGGAGGTGAAAGACCTGTATTTTGAAATGTACCAAGTCATAATTATTGAGAAAAGCATGAGAAGGTAGAGAGCTCCAAAGCATTGACGTGTAGGGAAAGAAGTAGGTATAAAAGCGGCCCACCCCTTAGTTGCTGATGGCCACACAGTACACGTGACGCAGCAGCTTGCCGAGTATTGTGTGGTCTATCTAGAGATAGGGCATACAAGCAGCCAACTTTCGGGCGCCAAACCCAAAGTGATACCTGATGATGATAGTAGTAGTAGGTAGCTAGTAGTTATTCATAGACCCTCTTTAGGTTAGATAGTGCTTCCCTGTACAACGGTCAACTGACCCTGGCGATTAAAAGTAACAATATTTATCGCGTCTTGCAGGGCCACACTTTGTTTTAGAGGAAGTATAAGGCTGGATCACATTGCTCCAATTACAATGAATAAGGTGCAGCAAAACTGATTTCCATCTTCCAAAGGAAGAAAGGGTGTCTAGGTCCTTGGATGTAATTCAGATATATTTCAAATTCAGTGTCTTTATGGAACCAGAGAACTGGATATATTGCAGCCATAACTAGATTGAGCCATTGTTTTTTGTTTCCGTTTGGTTGGCAAAGAAAACATTTGTTTGGAAATTTTTTAATTGTTGGCCACCATCCTGAGTAGTGTGGACACCCCATTCTGAGACGTGCAGCAGCGCTAAGTCGTGGATGTGTTGTACCTGTCATTGTACATGGTTATGGGGCGGCCCAGGAGATATAGATGATGAGTGACTGTATTACTGTTACGTTCTTTGGTATACATTTCCTATAACACGAGGGGTAACGAATGCAGGTTCAGCCTTTTACGGATGCACGATATTGAGAAATTTGGGGAGTATCGGAAGCCGGAATATCGCTGGCTAGCTTGGCCAGCATATCCGCCTCCCTGATTCCTTCCACTCCAGTATGTGAGGTAATCCATGAGAAGATGATGGTGGGGGAGTTCTGGTGGAGTGTCAGCAGATACTGCTTAATTAGCTTAAGCAGAGGAGAGGAGGTAGCTGATTGCACGGCTTCACAGTGCGAGTTAGCAAGGAAGGCCATCGCGTCTTGGATTGCTGCAAGCTCTCCGTGTGTAGCGATACTCCAGTCTGGGAGAGGATGGAGGGGTGGATTTGATTTGTGCCGGTAACCCCGGCAAATTTGTTGTGCCGCCCATGCTCATCGTGTGAGCGGTAGCGCAAAAGGATTACAGGGGTCACTAAGAAGGTCTTACTCGACCCCAGTGGATTGATATTACATAAGATGTTACAATTCGTATATCAGTACATACATTACATAGTTTCATGTGGTAAGTTTTACCGACTAGATGCAAAAAGTGGATACAAACTTAAACTTTCAGGATGTTAATGATAAGGTATTGTGACATTTCCTGCAGGGTTTGTTTAGATCTATCCCTATCAGGCTCTACTTTTCCACATTCTAAGACATGGTGTTCTAGTTTGTGCTTAATGGAGGGAGGTTGCAAGGAACCCGTCAGTACACTGAAGAAGCTCAGCCAGTAGATCCATCAGCTTGGTGTGGTCCGTCGGCGAAAATCCGTTTAGCCGCGGGATAAAGCTCTCGCAGCTTCCGTATGTTCTCAGCGCGAGCTACTGCTGTAGTTGTGCAGGAAGATCGTGGGGTATAGGACAGTGGATAACATTAGATGGTTGCAGCAATGGGGGCGGAGGAGGAGGTAGGATTACTTCTTACTCTCCTCCCATGTGTGTTTGGTGCCTAGTGTCGTGTGTGTGTGTGTGTGTGTGTGTGTGTGTGTGTATGTATGTCGGTGGTTAGGCTGTGCAGCAGCATGTAAGTGATGCGTGAGATTATAAGTGAAGACAGGAGCTACTTGAAGGAGATATTTGAAGGATCTTAGGCATTCTTTCGGAAGAGAGGAAAGGCTTAGACAGTAATAGTCTATAATTGATCGTATGTGGGTAATGCATAGTGTCCGGGCAGGAAGGACGGAGATGCCGTCGTGTTTGTTCACAAGGACAGAGATCAGGTCGAACCTTATCTGGAGAAAGTCAGTCATGTCCTTCACGTGGGTGTGGTGTTTTCCAGGAGCGATTCCAGTTGTACGAGTTGCAGCTAGAATCATTAGGTTGCAGCACTGATTGACATGCGTATGTCAGGTGGGGCCCAGACTTGAGAAGGAAGGACTCTGCTTTTCTAATTGATATAAAGGAGTTGACGTGTGGAGCGATGATGGTAGTTCTCGCAGTCGACTGGGGCCCACTACCGGGATATAAATGTCGTCTTCGTAACGAACTGCTTTTTCTCTTGGTTGAGTGACCAGTGGTTGTAGGAGTCTGTGCATTAGGACAGTGGAGAGGAAGGGGCTCAGCACTCTCCCCTGAGGCGCCCAAAGGTGGAACGGGCTTGAGGAACTTAGAGCAGTCTTGGAGTGTGTATTGTGGAAGTAACTGTGGATCCATCTGAGTATTTGCCTCTTGAACTCCAGTAGTGTAAGTGTCCCAAGGATAACATTCATGTTAGTGGTGTCAAAGTCGCTAAGGAAGATATAGACAGTCCACAGAGCCGAATGGCGAGTTAATTAGAGTTTTGGAACGCACTCGTAGGAATGTCTTTTAGGTGAGAATCCATAGAGATCTGGAGAGTTGATACCCTTTGGAGTAAAGTGGTGGGTTGAATAGGATCCTCATCTCCTTGCAAGAGGAAGAAGTAAGGGAAATAGATCTGTACTTCGTCGAATGGGGCTTGTTAAATAGACACGGTTTGTTGAGATTAAAAAGGGGTTTCCTGGAACCTTAACATTGAGACCATTTCCCCATCACCGGGGGAGGTGGCCTAACCCCTGAAAAGAGCTTGACGGAGTTCCTCGTCGTTGATTGGGGTTGGGTCATCTTCCAAAGGTGTTGCGGCTTCTTCGATGCGTTACTGACGTTGATCTCCTTTTCGTGCCAGGGCAAGTGGTAGAGACTGAAGCTGTGACTGTGAAGATCATTCCATATTCCAGCACCAGTTGTTCAGCCATCTCCAGTGTAGAGTAGTGTATTGGGGTCGGAGGTATTTTCTTTGATATGGTTGGTTTACCCACGTACAGGCAGGTGAGGTTTGCTGATTGATACAGCTGGTGAAATGATGCCACGAGCTGCGGCGGACACGGGATTGTAGTATATCGATTAGGATGTCAACTGCGTCACGATAAAACGTAAAATATTCAATCGTGGGAGCTCGTTACTAGGTTTCAGGAGCTTCAGCAACCAGATATGGAGGTCGATAAAATTGTCTCGAATTATCAGCAACGTGGCTGACCTGTTCTACTTTGAAGGACATGTTCAGTGTAACGCTTGTAGAACGTTTCGGTAGGTGTGGCCAGGTTGGTGAAGAGTGTCTCCACAGCTGTGCCAGGGTTTGCAGTGGTAGCATGTGTTGACGTATCATAAATGTGTTGACTTTTATATCGTCGGTATACAGTGGCAGAGGCGGTTGTGTTTTGGTGGTGGCTGATGTACAGAGCAAGAATACTTGGCTGCCATGGCCGCTTGTTTTGAGGCAAGGGAGGCCAGCAGGTAGTAGTGAAGCCATCCCGATGATAACCTGGTCTAGTTGGGTGCTGACATCTAACGAGTGTGACTCCATCAGGTTATGAAGTCTGTAACCATTAGGGTTGTGGCCGGTAGGGGAGCTCAGTCTGGGGTAACCGGCACTGAAGTACATAATGTTTTTATCTATGGGGCGTGGTCATTGGCCGGATTCATGGTGTCGGGACTTGGCATGTGTGTTATATGTACATATATGATAACCTCCCTGACCTGAAGTGAGACATGCTGCACGAGTTGTGTCGTCGTCGTTCAGCGTCCTGAGTTAACTGTGGGGAATGGACGACTTAATGTATGTGGGGAGACCTCTCATATCTGGTTCACCGTAGGATATATACCCAGGTATGTGAAGATGGTGAGGTGTGTCAGAGGGACTTCAATCCTTCAAGTTGTGCAAGAGGGAACAATACCGAAGTAAGATGATGATGTAATTGTAGAAGGGTTCTTGGTAGGCGCGGGTTCTTTCATCTCTCATGCTATGTGCGATCCATGTGATTATACTTAGGATGTGTATACTTTTGTCCACTTTTGCTTACCGCACTTGTGTCCTCTGAGATGCAGAGTTATTCTGCAGGTGAGTTGCAGGCCGAGAGGAAATGTTGTTCTTGGGCTGAGATGCAGAGTTGTTCTAGGAGGAGGTGCAGACTTTGTATGCGGTTGTGAGGCAAAGTAGTTTTGGAAATGTGGTTGTTGCGGTGCGTTGCTGGGCGGGAAGGCTTGATTATTGGCTCCATCAAGCACATTTGAGGTATCAGTAGAGGCACATAATGATAACGGCGTCGGAGTGATGGAAGGGGGGTGGTTGATGGGGCGTCTTGGACGGGATCATGTAGGGTGATGATGATGAGAGCTATGCTACTTTCTGCCTTCGTCGCACCCATTGTCTTTTTCCAGAGCCATTACTATAGTGGTGAGTGTTATGTCATGCTGAGAAGCCGAGTCAGATGTGCTGAACCGATGGTTTCGGAGGCTGTGTGGTTGGCCCAGGTATGCAAGATGGTGGCTGTCTGACACATCCATGCTTGATGGGAACTCGTTTCTCATGGCATCTGAGGCACTACCAGGAACCAGGTCTTGGGTTCAAGGTGGGCGAAGCTTGGGTAGTTCAGGCTAATGTTAACAGTTTACGGAACTTACACGTTGGCCTGTACAACAAAGCTGCCATTATTCCGCAGAAATGTATTACGTCACAATTCCTCACGTTTTCTTTGGTGAATGTAATTTAAAGAAAAGGTGGTGTTGGTATGATTTATTTGATTTTAGTTGTTTTGATATTCATACAAATTCTACATATTAGAATATATATCACGCTGCATTTCAGGGAGTATTTGAAGAATTTCAAGGAAGGATCGCTCAGCAAGTTGACTTACGTAAGATTAGGCTACGTTGTTTAACATCAGTCGGATGTCCTTCATATATATATATATATATATATATATATATATATATATATATATATATATATATATATATATATATATATATATATATATATATTATATTGATTGACTAGACACGTAAGTCATGCCGTAGTCGAAGCCATCACGGGTGAACGAAAATAGTCAACGAAAAAGGAAATTAGTCAGGGGTCCCGCCGGTGTCTGTAGACCTGACTCTTGAAGAAAGGTTAAGTGAAGAGGGAAAGACAAAGGAAGAGAACACCACATCTTAGCTGTTCGAGGGGAGGAGGAGGAGGGATCATAGTAGCCAGTCCTCAAGCGTCCTATCTCCACGCCTTGAGGGTGGTGACGCATGCAGACAGATCGTGCGAACAGTAACCAAAATATTGCATAAAGTACAGAGAGCAGCAACATCGTGACGTATGGAAAGGGAAGGTTGACGAGAGATGGTGTCAGGAGAATTAATGAGATGGCCGCTTTTGAGTCCACTCTAGTTAATAGAGAGGTGGAAGATGAGACGCGTATCATTTACATATTTTTCCTGCGAATTAACATCATGCTCATGTTGACCTTTTTATCACAAACCTGATATCAAAGGACAATGAAGTATACAATATAGACTCTGATCGCTTGTCGTCCATACCATCCCCTACTACAATCTTTCAGAAGATTTCCCCAGCTACTTGCCTACACTGATAGCCAGGTCCTGAGTTGGTTTCGTGATCATGCATCGGCCCTGTACCCTCACAGCTTCACACATCACAATGCGAACATTATTTAAATTAGATTTTAATTTTCAAAATTACTTTCATTCATCAGCATTTGATGTTGGTGAGGGTGATACCTGTTAGGTAAATTACATAAAGACTTGGAATTGACTTGATCCCTCATTATATTTCATTAATTTCGTATAGAAATTCTATTATCTCGAAATTAGTATCTTTAAGGTCTTGTGGTATTGTAGTCGAGTCCAATTTCTCCACGGGTCATCCAGATGTTGTGTATTTCCTTGGTGATGCGGGGCACAGCTTCGACTACGTCATATAATGAGGGCGTGCCATTGTGGACCTAAGATCGAACATCATCTTTGCTGACAAAGAGCATATCCACCATAACGTCGAACGTAACAGAATTATGTTCGTTGTGCACTTTCTGCATTTCATTGCCAACCCATTGTCGCTCATACGGCTTCTTTCTATTAATCATTGTAAGATATTTCTTAACTATGCTTTACGAATTGAATAAAAACACCTTATGCATGATTTAACATTTATTAGGCCTTTCATATCAAAATTAAAAAGAGGAATTATTCCGCACTGACGTCCAATGAGGTTCGCTAGTTCTGCGTCCGTTGTCGATGCGCAGCTGTTTTTTCATCGATGAACGACGTTCCTCAAAGCGTTATCCCTGCTGGACACCACACACGTTTCTCCCACGGCAGAGCAGTCACTCGAACTTGACCAGTAACCCAGCACATATAGAAGAAAGGGTGGAAGGAAGGTCCCTCATCCTTCGGAATTCGCTGGGTGGAGAGAACATGCAAACAAAATTAAACCTTGCAGGAGGGACGGCTGTCTGGAAAACTTCAGACCATTATTATCGGCCTTTTGGTGGGCACCCCAGTACGTTCCGATGTTCTGACGGAGCGCACTCCTGGTGATTGCTGTTGGACGCATTCACGGTCTTGTTCCCCGGGTATCGTATGGCAAGGTATGTTGGGTATTTCCAAGTCCACTGATCATCGTCGATGTTTCAAAGGCAAGGAAAGGAATATTATCCATTGTTGACGCTGGTGGTGATATCTTGACGGGTTCCCCCGCGAGATGTAGACGAACCTGGACGACGAGGACGATACGTTGACTCGTCCGAAGAGCTGGGTCGAGACTACATACCCTGGTAGCTGTGCTGAGCCAGCGAATCTTGGTGTCAATTGACGAACTGCCATGGAATGCAAGCTGCGCATACACTTCTCATAAAACGAATGCAGGACCAGTGAATGCAGGATGTTTTGGACGAAGGACACCAGGCGAAGCTGACAGGGAGCGGCCATACCGAAGAAGCGTAAGGTACCAGGTCCTGGGTGAGGGGTAACGGAAGGGAGCGACACTTTTTCCTGCAGCCCGAACAGGCCTTTGTTGCTGGTCCATCGCTGAGCAGACCACATGAGACCCACGTCTGTGGTGGTCGGAGCCGACTGAGCGTGAAGAAACCCGGAAGCCCTGAGGTTGCCTTGTTTTTAGTTAGATTTACTTCCTTCTCGATGTCTTACCTTGTAGTAGAACTTGTCCATCACTAGAACATTATTTTCCATTGTGGGAATCTGTTTCCAAGATGCTTTTGGTAGACCTACTTAAGTTCTCGGCCCTAGCGCTCCTGACCCTGACAACACTGGTCCCCACTGTCAACTGGCATTGGCACCGTTGGCACTGGAACACCTGCCACTGGTGGCGTTGTCACTGTTATCCTTTGTACTGTTTATTACTGTCACACTGTCACCCTCGACAGTGGTAACACCAGCACTGACACCCTCAACGCCCGTAGCAGCAACCGCTGTGATTGGCGCTCATGGTACTGGTAGCACTCCCCCTCTACCGGTAATACTGGTAGTGGCAACCTTTGTTCTTGGTATCACTGGCATGTCGCTGGCAGTGGCACTGACACCCCCCCACTCACACACACACACACACACACACACACCCTGCATCCACGTTCGCATCCAGTAGTCACACAGGAGGCCCACCAGTGAAGTCAAGGTGACGTCAGCCAATGAAATGATCCCTTGGTAGCCAGTTAACCATCTTCAGGTCACGACTTGTGGATGCCAGAACCTCAATACTCACCTACAAAATACAGCCAAGTTCAAAAATGCCACAAATTCTGAGTAGTTCCCAGGTACTGCAGGAGTCCTCACACCTCCCCAGCTCCTACTCTGACCTTCCTGTTAGGACCAAATTCACAGAAAACGGACATTCTTTATACAGATACAGAGGTGGGTGTCAGTATACAGTGTACTAGCTTGCACGTCTTGTAGAGTCTGTACGGGACTCGTATGGGTATGATTCCGTTGTGGTTTGGAGCTGCAACTCAGGGACGAGGCATCCCAGGTGGCAGGAGATGGCGGTGGTGTGGACGGTGCTACGGTCTCTTCCTGAGCTGTGGGGTGAGGGAGGTCGCGGTGACGCGGGAGGGTCAGTATGATGTGCGCCTCTTGACCAGTAGTGTAGGAGGGATGGAAGATGTGTGTGTGTGTGTGTGTAATTGACAATTTGTAATTAGATATTTGTGGTGTGTCGGGGGAGGGATTGTATGTTTGTATTTGTGTAATTGTGGGTTCAGATGATTAATGCAGTTTTTGTGTGGAAGGTGAATACAGCCATGTTAGATATCTTCTCCGATTTTACTTTTCTGTGGGGCGATGTTCATATTGACTGACCTAAGGTTAATTCAGGGTGTGGAAGAACAGTGAACGTTCATTAGCCTCACCCCACAAGTGTCTTGACTGGACCTCAGCTATGCAAATTCTGTTCAGAACTTGCGGTGTTTCCTGGTCTGCTCTACAAAAACGTGCAGTGCGGCGTGAGCCACATATTCTGGTGGATCGATCTCCATGTGATCTGTCGCTACGGATATCCCATGTGTGGACATGCATGCCTCACCATGTGTGTGTGTGTGTAGTTAAAAAAGAAAAAAAAATCGTTACACTTGCCATGTTTTACAATTTGAAGCCCAGGATGAAGAGTTTTGATGTAGTTTCTCTTGTGAGGTCACACGCTGGTACGCCGACTCTCCTTACTTGGCCGTTGACTCTACTGCACAAGGTTGGAAAGCGATCTGGTACAGTTGGTGTGAGGGGACTTGCATGGATGGACCTACATGGTACCTCTGTATTCCTGTCTTCTGGTCTGTGTTATCTTGAAAGCTCTCATGTCTGTGGTAATAAAAGACATGACAATATTTGATACGTGTGAGAAAAACAACGAATACATGATAAGATCGTAATGAAATATACAACAGTTAAAACAAGGAATATATCATTAGATTATAATGTCTGTAGTAATAAAAGATAACAATATTTGATACGTGTTAGAAAAACAAGGAATATATGATTAGATCATAATGAAATATACAACAGTTAAAACAAGGAATATATGATTAGATTATAATGAAATATACATCAGTGAAAAACAAGGAATATATGATCAGATTATAATGAAAAATACAGCAGTGAGTGAAT
Source organism: Panulirus ornatus (assembly GCF_036320965.1). NCBI lineage: Eukaryota > Metazoa > Arthropoda > Malacostraca > Decapoda > Palinuridae > Panulirus > Panulirus ornatus. The sequence goes on from NC_092224.1 coordinate 16,206,266, forward strand.
ATTAGTAATGGCTGGCAGAGTTTTAAAACTCTCATTTCAAAATACTGGCATGATGATTTCATTTCCCTTCCCATTTCAGTTGTAGTCTTGGTATATATCATTTCCTATGTTTCAGTCTATGTAAGTCCTCGTTCACCAGTGGTTCAGAGCGAAGTGATTCACTCACACGTTTCGACACTGGCTGGATTCGAATTTTTTTTTTTTTGAACAGTTATTGTCATTCACGCTCCATAGTCCTGTAATTAAAGGAAAATTATCATGCATTGGTGTGATAACTCACTCACGTGCAAAATAATGATGGCACGGTAATTGGTATAATTTGTCCAGCTATTCAAATGTTTCTCTCGGCCAAACTATTAGATTTTCTACCGGTAATAGTCGACCCTTTCAAATTATTATCGTTTTCTTTCATTACCACGTACTGTTTGGTGATTGGCAGGTCACCTCCCCCTAGGGTTTCAGAAGTTACTTTTATCCTATAAGTGTGGTGCAAATCTGAACTAGTAAAAGGTGATGTCCTATCAGTTCATTTTTTATGTTTTATAAATGCTGCATAGCCTTGAAAATAACGCTGGTGCATTCATTTGTAACTCATAAAAAAATCAATGTTTTCGTTTGTTTTGAAAACCTGCTTGACATTAAGAATAACGCACATGCACAGCAATGATTTATCAGTTGCAATCATGATTTTACACGTTTTATAAATGTTGTAGAACCATGTAAGATTATACATATTGCTGGTGCACATTTTCTTTTCTATTTAAGTAAAATAATTTGATCGTAAACACCCCATTCTTGAGTGGTGGCGGCACAGAGAAGTAATATGAGGGGGGGGGGGGGAATAAAGTTGAATTGCTTATCCAAAGAAAATAATGGAAGGGTTTACGATAGAACATTCTGGATGTAAATATTGTTTTGAATTTGTGAGGATGGGTGTCGGGTGGGTTGGGGGGGGGGGGGGGGGGGGTCATCAGCCTTATGTGTTTCCTAACGGGGTTGCTAGCGGGTTGAGGAAGGATGGGAACCACTGTTCTATTTACTCGCTGCCTGTTTCCAGATCCTAGTTCCTATTTTATTTTCAGGACCTGGTGCCCAATTAATTCATATTCCTTTTTTTCAGTTCGTGACGCCCAGTTGACCCGACACCCTTTTATCAGTTCCTGTTGGCTTCGTTTACTTAATTCATGTAGCAGGTGACAGTACCCATTGTACAGTGACGCTGTACATCTTAGTACACCTTATACATACCCGGCACCCAGCGATTGAGGTTACTCTGGCCCAATTACCTTTTGGAACAAGCCAACGAGCACGATGAACGTTGCTGCGATGGTTGCATGTTGAATGATCGTTAAATCCACGCTAACCGACGCCCTCTCTCTTAGTCCCAGGCTCTTACTCACACCACACGATGCCGGAACTACCGATTCTGTCTCTCATTCGTAATGAAGGCAATATTTTGAAGGTATTTATCGCCAGGCTCAGCATCTACAGATTACATCATGTCTTCGTGTTCATGATAGTGAGCACGAAGGGCGGCGCGTGCGGTCCTTGCGAGCGACGGTTACACGACCCTTAGCTTGTGATGGATGATCTAACCCTGACGGACTGGGGACCAAGGCCAGGCCAACAGTGCTCAAGGGTCGTATCGTCAGGTTCAAGGACGAAAGTATCGTACGGTGCAGCTTAAGATCTAGATGGGTACGATGATTTCTTTTTTTTTTCCTGTTGTACATTATGTATTTCTCGTATTCGTCACTTGGTAATTAATCTCTCTCTCTCTCTCTCTCTCTCTCTCTCTCTCTCTCTCTCTCTCTCTCTCTCTCTCTCTCTCTCTCTCTCTCTCTCTCTCTCTTTTGTGTGTTCTTTCTTTTTTTCTCTCTGACCATTAAAGAGGACTTGCTGACCCATCCATAACGAAGTACGAATCAAAATGGTCTTGAACGATGCCTAAACGACCAGCGACCTCATCAAGCAAATTAGTTATGTTTTATACGAGAGGCACAGAACAGTTTGAATTGTTAATGTTCTCTACACTAAAAATTTACATTTTAATGTTAGTTGTTATTGTAGTCGCGTTGACCGGGTCCCGGATGGCTCGTGTGTGAACGGTGTAACAATGACACAGTCATGGTGTATACCCACACATTTCTTTCTACAGGATGGTATTATGTGCTTGTTCCGCTTGCTGGACTGGGGCCTGAGGTCCGGCATCAGGGAGAGGATGCTCCGGTACAAGGAGTAACAGGCCATCAAGGGAGTGTGAGGTCCTTGTATTGGGTAGTGATGCTCCTTGTTAGGAGGGTCCCTCTTCACGTGTGTGTGTGTGGGTGTGTGTCATTACCTGTTTCCACTGTATGGGAGGGAGTTTTTCCACTCGTGTGGGGACCCATCTCTCGAACATTCTCTATCATCATCCAGATTTTTCAACTTCTTTGTACTTGTCCACATTCACCATGTCCTCATTCACTTTATTTGATTCGTCCACAACTCGTTTTCTATAAGAGATACTGCTTTGTATCATTTTTTATCGTTTTTCATGTATGTTATGTGCTCTGGTTGTTTTGTCCTCACACATTTCGAGTAACTGTCCACTGTTTGCGTCATCAGTATGGTTTAAACACTTTTTATAGTTTGCGATCAGGCCACCCTTCCCCCAGCTCTTCTCTCTTCCATGACCGGCGACCAAACTTATACTATGTGAAAATTTTACAGCGTATTTCCTTTCCCAGGTATTTGAATGCTATTTTGATACATACCAGCAACGGTTGTTCCCCTTACTGTTCTCCTAAGTTGGGACAGTGACGACAAATAAGGTACAGTGGTGACAAGTATGGCACAGTGGAAACAAGTATGGTACAGTGGTGACAAGTATGGTACAGTGGAGACAAGTAAGGTACAGTGGAGACAAGTAAGGTACAGTGGAGACAAGTATGGTACAGTGGAGACAAGTATGGTACAGTGGAGACAAGTATGGTACAGTGGAGACAAGTACGGTGGAGACAAGTAAGGTACGGTGGAGACAAGTATGGTACAGTGGAGACAAGTATGGTACAGTGGAGACAAGTAAGGTACACTGGAGACAAGTATGGTACAGTGGAGACAAGTAAGGTACGGTGACGACAAGTAGTGTACAAAGGCGATTCATAAGTTCCTTTTACACAGACTCCTGCAGGTTATTTCCCGCTAGATGGTATTCGTGTCGAAGCTTCCTTTCACTTTACCCTCTCCTCAGTTCAGTGATTTTATGTGCACCTAAATTGATCAGTAAATAACAGTGCATTGACTTCTGGCAGCCAATCGGTTGAAAATATACAGTTGGTGTATTACAGGTATTACAGAACTGGGAGGTCATGATAGTTAATAGTTCACGAATCATACAAGAGCTTAATACTTGTGTAAGCTGGGTATTGCCACACTTTGGATAAGCGCATAGATGAGGTCCATCTAGATAGACAAGTTGGCAGGTATACAGGGATGTTTACCACGTAAATAGTATGGCTTATACATTATGAACTTGGCTGAATGTTAAGTGATGAGTAGATATAGTAATACAGTAGGTGAAATACCATATAGCCTACCTACCAGAAAGCGGGGCTATTCACTCTCATAGTTATGCACATGATCATAGATTGTGAATGACGTTCATAGTGGTAGGCATAAGAATGTTGTTTCTATATCCCTCGGTACGTGTTCTGCTGACGAGTCTATTGTGGTGACGAACGGCGTTCCGTAGTGGAGGGTCACGGTGGAGGGATCCGTGAAAGCGGGTGTGTCAGCAGTGTATTGCCAAACTGGCGTGTGAGCTGCCGGTGTGGGTCGGGGAGGGTGGACAGGTTCAGCGAGGTGAGGACCTCTTGGTAAGTGGTGTCAAGATGGGTCCAGGATGACTCTACGTGCACTTATCTGCACTCTCTCTAGCTGGTCCCGTCTGTGTAGCTGTGTGTGAGGAGGACCAGGCTGGTGAGGCGTACATCGTCTTCTTCCTGTACACACACACACACACACACACACACACACACACACACACACACACACACACACACACACACACGTTATATTACACCATCTTAACTTTCTTAACTTTCCCACCCTATGTTGAGGCTTGGGGGTGACACTGGTCCTATTCCTCCGCTGTTAATTTCACAGATCTCTCACCTTGATGTCCTGGCTCTTGGCTGCTGAACTCCATTTCCCTGTCTATGTTACCGGATATGTATACCGTATTATGTATATATATATATATATATATATATATATATATATATATATATAGCTTGCTAAATATTTTCATATCCATATACCTGAAAGCTGTTCTGGTATTTGCCAGCAGACAGTTTGTCTCCTTAATTATTCTCCTAAAATGAGACTCTGTCGTCATGTTAGGGACGATGTCTACTCCCAAGTCCTCCTCACAGACAGAATCCTGAAGCTTATTTCCAGGTAGGTAATAATCATATTGAGGCCGTCTTTCGCCTTGTCCCATCCACATTACTTTATATTTCCTCAAGTTCAGTTTCATCAACCACGTCTCAAAACCAACTTTGGACTCTGTTTAGGTCCCCTTGTACGCTGATGCAATCTTCCTCGCTTTTCACTTCCCTTATGACCTTTGCATCATCTGCAAACATATTCAGGCAGGATTCCATACCTTCAGACAAGTCACTAACGTGGATCAAGAAGAGTAATGGTCCCAGAACCGAACTCTTTGACACTCCGCTGGTTACCTCAGCCCATCTGGAAAAAGCTCCACTGACGTGCGTTCTTCTTTCCCCTTCCACTAAGATAATCGTCTGTCCATGGTGGGAGTTTCCCCCAATTCCAGTTTGGTGATCCAGTTTCTCAATCAGCCTCCTGTGTGGTACAGCGCCAAATGCCTTCTGGCAGTCCAGATAGAGACGGTCCACTCAGTCTTCCCTTTTGTGCAGGACTGACTTCACTCTCTCGTAGAACTCTGAGAGGTTATTTGTACATGACCTCCTCTTCCCTGAAACCAGGCTGTCTCCCGTATCGGAGATTTCTCCTCCACAGGAAGTCATCCACTTGCTTCCTAACAATCTTTCCCAGAACCATACACACCACACTCGTGAGCAAGACCAGTTTGTGGTTCAGCGCCTGTTCCTGGTCTGCTTACATATTAACAGGGATGACATTTGCCCTTTTCTCCATTCCCTTAACACTATGCCTGTCTCTCCAGTGGCATCTTGAAGAGTAAGTCAGGTGGTTTATGTAGCGTCTTTGCGCATTTATTTTGTACATATGTTGAAATTTCATCAGGACCATGAGCCTTTTATGGGTTGAAACCTTTTGATATTCGGTTGATGTATTAAAACTTTTTAATATTCGGTTGATATATTAAAACCTTTTAATATTCGGTTGATATATTAAAACTTTAAATATTCGGTTTGTATAGATTATTTTTGGAAATCTTACCGATTTCCAAAACCTCCTCCCCATTCCATCTCACTTTTGCTGGGGGCAGTAGTGTCTTCCACTGTGAAGACACTATTGAGTTAGTTATTCACTTGCTCACGTATCCTGACATCATCATCATGTACAGTTTTGTCCTCAGCGTCTCTTAGCCTGACTAGCTGCTGCGTAACACAATACTGACTCCTGATGAAGTCATGGAAAAGTCCTGGGTTTTCAGCTGCCTCGTCCACAATATTCTCGACAAAGTTTATTTGTTTCTCTTTTCCGGTGTGTGTGTGTGTGTGTGTGTGTGTGTGTGTGTGTGTCCCCCCTACGGACGATGATAACTACTTAGTGCTATATAAGACCAGATTTGAGATAACAAATTATGATTTCCGCTACAAGCGTTACGAGGAGCGGCGGCGGCCTGGCAAGGAGCAACCCGGGTCCAGCGAACGGCCGGTAATGATGGGTCGTTCGCCGCTGGCCAGCGGACAGTCCTGCCAACTCACGCCTGAATCACGCTCATCTCTCACTCTAAATTTGTTTAATCACTTGGAAGACAGACCCACCCCCCATCCTCTAGCCCAGCAGAATAATGAATTGCGATATGATCCAAGAAATACATTTTTATTTTTGCCGTTATAATAATGGTGTCCGAAATATTAAGAATCATTTAAAGGCGATATCCGAGACGTCCACTTGACAATGCTCACGTCTTCCACAGTTCACTAACCTTTGGTAAACGTTCGTATCCCTTTTTGCATACAGATGAGGACTAAAGTCGTTTATTTAAGATTTTATCACAAGTATATCGTTATTTACCCCGGCTGTGATGACGTGTGTGAGGAAGATATTTTCCTCGGGTGCTGCTTGTCGTATGGGGCAGCACCATCGATCCACGCTGGTCTCCCCGAACTAACTACTTGCCGCTTCAGGTCGATAGATACGGCCAACTTATGCACTGTGTAAATTTTTGGTCGAATAATCAGCACGACTTTAATAGCTCTGGCCGGTAGAATTATATATATATAAAACTGGGTAGCGCCTGGCAACCGTGCCGATTTTAAGTTGGTGCAGGGCTAAGCTTGGGTAGTACCAGCCCAGCTTAATGAGATTACCAAGTGCAGAGTTGGGCTGTACTGGATGATAAAAGCTGTCGTGGGTGAGCACAGCTCTCCATACTGCTGGAGGCAAAGCCTATGTCTGTCGGATGGTCAGACATACCTTGTTGAGCCACATGCTGTATTACCAGGATTATCACGTACAGATCTGGTCGTATACTGGCTTATCAGAATTATCCGTAGAGTGTGGCCATGTCGAAGTACCGAAATAAAGAGTGAAGGCCCTTGGCATCGCAGAATTACTAGATGTATGTGGTGTACAGCTGGCTATATAGAATTGTGGGAATCATTTGATGTTAGCCTGGCCATGCCAAAGTATAGGAAGTACCTAGTGAAGGGCGTAGCCCTAGTGAATTATCAGAATTGCTCACAAAAAAAAGTACAAGAATAATCCAGTGTGAGGCCCGTCTATAATCTTATGTGAGGCCTGGACACAAAGTATTAGAATAATTCAGTTTAGGGCCTTGCCACACAAAATTATGAGAATAATCTAGTGTATGGCCGAGCTAGACCAAATTATCAAAATAATCTAGTGTGATGCTGGCTAGACTCAGGCTAGGAGGGAGGGAGGATCGCCTGCTTTAACGCCTCGTTGTAAAGTTAAAAGTTGCGGACGTGCGGTGTGAAAATGCATGAGGTTGTCGGCTGGGGTGGTGGAGGGTATCGGCTGGGGAGGGAGGATGGGGGATTGCTTGTCTGATGAGGAATGGTGGGTTGTTGGAAGGGGTAAGGAGTGTACGAGACATGATAATGATAAAAACTGATAGTCCATGGTAAGGTTAGCCACTGGACGTTTAGTAGTAGTGTCTTAGTCCATGGTAAGGTTAGCCACCGGAGGTTCAATAGTGGTGTCTTAAATTTCTGATGTATAGAAAATGGGGACATGATAGTGTGGGATGGGGATTGTTGACTGGGGTGGGGATGAGTAAGGGGGTTCTGTTTGCAGACGATCCTTCATGAATAATACCATCATTAGACATACAACTCCTCGACTGTTTGTCCAACTGCTACGAGTGGTTGCTGCTCTCTTGACATACACGCGCCGAACTCGATACGAGAGTTGTCATTGTACACCACAAAGACTGGCTTAGTTCTACCAGGGATGTTACCGGTGGAGAGGTCAAAGCTATTTCCTTCTCTCGTCTTAACAACCTGGAACGACAAACAAAACGCCCAATACATTCATAATCATCGAGATCACTCCTTCAACACTCGGCCTTTAATTAGTGGCTGAGCCTTTCCTTAATTATCGTACATCTGCCGCCTTGAAGCCGTTTATTCATATTCTTATCTTCCAGCTGACACGTTCACTCCCTCTCCCGCTCTCGGTACGCAAACCTCGGCACTTCGGGAGGATTCAGAGGTCTTAGTAGCACAGCTGGTACACTGACCTTATTTGATACTGTTACTGCGTAGCCGGCCGTGGTAACCCCTATCTATGTTGACCGTATTTCAGAGGTCATTTTGGCAGGGATGGATTCCTGTGTCCCATGTAATCTATATTTTATCCCAGTCATAATGTGATACCCACTTGCTTTGTTATCTGTTGTTTCAGAGACAAAGCTTATGAGGCTGCGAAACTCTTCATATGAATCTCATTCCGCCCTCATTCCTACTTGGAATCCTTGCAAAGCCGTTTTCTGTTGTCAAGTACGACTTTGATGAAGAGGAACTGTGCTCCTCCTTCAATTGAGATATCTTTGTCCTTAACCATAAGCGTCTCCATTGACATCTGCTGTCAACCATTTCCTCATCTTTTCCAGCCTGTTCAGTCAATAGCTAACTCCTCGACTCATAAGTCCACTCTTTTGTCACCCAGTTTTCTATCAATCTTACCTTTTGCATGATTTCCCATCTTCTTCCACTGAGCCTGTGCCCTTTGCCTTTCCCACCAACAAATGGATAAGACGTATGGATCCAATGCCATACCTCCTCTTATCCAAAATGAGTGTGCCTCTGATTTAGCTTCGATCCTTGCTTGTCCGTCCCATGTCTCAAAACCCACACTTTCCCTTCGTCTTGGAAGCATCCCTTGGCGCATCCTATCGTTAAGAAAGATAATCTAAACCTGATCATCGTCCCATCGCTCTCACTTTTGCGATCTTCAAGTTCGTTGAAATTCTCCTTAGCACTCAATTTCAGAAAACTTAGAATCACTTCCTTCTTTAAAATCAGGGATTTGGTGAGTTTTTGTCGTGAATTATTTGGATCATGACATTTTTAAAGCATGTGGCAGGTATGGTACAAGTCTCTGCTTTCTAAATTTGCTTCCTCAGGATTATTTTTTTCTCTTTGTTCTCTAATAAATGGCTTCCATTTTTTAGTTGTTCCGTCATTGTGGCCGTTGATGGAATGTTCTTGTCCCTCTTACCGTTTCAGTGGTGGTGTTCCTCAGGGCACTGTCCTCTTCTTAACTCCATGAATGATCTCTCTTCAGCCTCTTACCCTCTTCACACTTACGCCGAGGGCTTCACTCTACATACCTGAGTTCACTTTCCCTCCTTCCCTTCCCTCGTTCCTCCAATGCTCGTTCTTTTTCTTGCACTGAACGTGCTTCCTCTGTAAGTCCAAACCTTCGCAGCATCGCAGAATGGGGAATCAGTCGCGTGGATAAGTTTACTGGGAGAAAAGTGCATTTTTTTGCCTATATCTTTTTAACTGCATATTTTGAATAGTGCCCTCCACTCTTTTCTGGAATCTCTCCATACTGAGCGTCGCAAAATCTTTCCAAAAACTGGGTGTGTTGCACGAGAACTATAGTTATATTTCTGACGAGCAGCTACTTTGTACTTACAGGGTCCTCGTGCACTCTAGTGCTGAGCACTGCTCGTATACCTGGGTTGGCTCCTCACCCACTTTTCTCATGGCTAGAGTGGAATGGACGGTCTTCCTCCTCCTCCTCAACTCTCCTGATATCGCCCCTCCTCATCCACCCCTTTATGTCAGCCGTGTTGCTGCTGTCTCCTCTATGTTCTGTTTGCATTATTTCGGCCACTGACCCAGTGGCAGTTCTGTAGATGCCATACCTCCTGCTATCGTCTTTCTCTCTCCCTATAATCTTCTCATCTTCGGCAGTTGTCTACAGACACCTGAGGTTAAATTTTGTATTCTTTTCTCACACGCATCAATTATCGCTTCATACGGAATGTTTTTTTTTTTCTACCTGTACGATGTGGGCTCTTATAAAACACTGTATATATAGGGTGTCAAAAAGTGAGTACATTTTTTTGGGACACCCTCTGAGGCTCAGTCCTCAGTTCTTAACGCTACCTCGCTAACACGAGAAATGGCGAATATATATATATATATATATATATATATATATATATATATATATATATATATATATATATATATATATATATATGTATATATGAATAGATAGATACAGAGTGAAAGAGATAGACAGTTCCTGCCGACGAGTTTTCACGACGCGATTCTATCTGAAGCAGAGCAAGCCCGTGGCCCGTAGCGCTCACCACGTATTGTGCCAGTTGTACAGCATTGCGTTATTGTCCATCCTGGGATGATCCAGAACTGCCCCGAGCTGTTATTTTTGGCGGAACTTCTCCCGACGGTTTCGGTGTTGACTTGCTCAATGCTGCTGCTGATCTCATTAGGCCAAACATTGAAGAGTTCATCTTTCTTGCCGGCCTCTCGAATGTTGTTGTTTGGCGACTTCATTACTCCACTTTCTTCTTGTACTCGTCTGTGAAGTTTTTAATCCCAGGATATTTTTTCTTTGAACTGTTTTTTCTTTTTTTGAACGAGCCGACGAGGTGCGGGCAAAGGCATGGGCCTCTCGTGGCCAGCTCGGCTGAAACGTGAATTACAACAAGAGTGAAAAGAACGTAAAAGAAATGTAGACTCGACTCTCAAGGGAGAGAGAGAGAGAGAGAGAGAGAGAGAGAGAGAGAGAGAGAGAGAGAGAGAGAGAGAGAGAGAGAGAGAGGTGGGGGTTTGTGAGAAGGGAGAGAGAGAGAGAGAGAGAGAGAGAGAGAGAACAAAAAAAAGGATGAGGATTTCATAGGATCCCTGTGTAAGGAAGGGTGGTACTATAGCAGTCATCCCCCGTGTGGCAGGTCTCGCCACAGATAATGCTGGGGCGAGAAACAGCCATTTACGTAGTGCGGTTCCAGGTCCTGTGGGCTGGGGCACTCGCAAGGCAGCTCATGAAAGCAGCGGTGGCTGAAGCGCTCGCTACCTGTGGAACAGAGGATGGGAAGCAAAAGGTCACGGCTGATGGAAAGGGGATGATGGAAGGAAGCTGAAGGAAGGAGAGCTGATTAGGCGGAAGGTTTTTAGAATTGGCTCGTGTTTGAATCAAGGCCGGCGGCAGTACTCCACGCGGGGAAGAGAGAAAGAGAACCCTGTAGATATGGAAGACGTGCTCCGGGGGACGGTAAGTGCGTCACATACACAGCGCCCGGAGGTTATGGGAAGCAGATGTTGTGATATTCAGTACGTGGGGGCTTCCAGGATATGTTTAGGCCCGCCATGTTTATGTTACTGCCCGGGGTGGCACTGGAATGTTTTCAAATCTGGTTGGTACTGGGGGAACGAGTGGGATCCAGAGAGAGAGAGAGAGAGAGAGAGAGAGAGAGAGAGAGAGAGAGAGAGAGAGAGAGAGGTGGGTGATGCGTGTTTGCAGTGGTGAATTTGTCAAGGTAATGGCCTGGCCATACCCAGCCGCCGCACCGGTCTGGATCATGAGAGGATGTATGGTGAGTGTGAGGAGGAAACACAAATATTGAAGTGAGGAGGGAAGGACAGTGTGGTGATGTATGAATGGCAGGTGGTGACCGGGAGATGGCAGGTGGTGACCGGGAAATGGCAGGTGGTGACCTGGAGACGGCAGGTGGTGACCGGGAGATGGTAGGTGGTGACCGGGAGATGTTAGGTGGTGACCGGGGAAAGCCTTACCTTAACCTAAATGATGTGAAACCTTCCTGCATTGTTTACCTTAGTCTTAACCTGAATGATGTGAAACCCACATACGTTGTTTACGTCATCCTAGATGATATGAAGCCCTCATGCGTTGTTTACCCCACCTAAATTGTGAAGCCATCATAACGTTGTTTACCTCAACATGAACGATTGCTCCTCATACGTTGTTTACCTCAACATAAACGATGTGGTCCCCATACGTTGTTTACCTCAATATAAGCGATGTGGTCCCCATACGTTGTTTACCTCACCATAAACGGTGTGGTTCCCATCCGTTGTTTACCTCAATATAAACAATGTGGTCCCCATATTTTGTTTACCTCAATTCTGCTTTTGTGATACCCCTCACATTGTCTACTTTAACCCAACCAGTAGTATCACGAAACACGGATAGTAGTGGTAGTGGTGTGTGTGTGTGTGTGTGTGTGTGTGTGTGTGTGTGTATAGTGTCATTTTTCTGTTTGTGTTTACGGGAGCATGTGATCCTTCCCGGGAACGTCGCCCTGATAACAGAACAGGTGGGAAGGGCGGAAGGAAGCCGTGAGTAATTGGTGTGGTGGCTGTGAGTCCAGGAGGGGGAAAGGGGGGGGGGGGAGTTATAAGGGTTAGGGAGAGGATATTGGGCTGAGCGTGGGGTGGTGAGGAGTGGGTCAACTGGGGTTCCAGGGTTCGTGAACTTTGTCCTGGGATGAGGAAGTACAGGGAGTTAAGAGCATGGGAGGGTGAGGCGATTTTTGGTGAGGTTGGACGTCGTGGAGGATATGATGTTAGGGTGAGGATGTTGGTAAGCCTGACGTGAGGGGTAGAGATGGAGATGTGGATGATGTGGGGGGTGATGGTGAGGGAGGATGGTGTGGAGGCAGGTGAGGAGTGGTGTGGTGGAAGGTTTGGAATTCAGGGATGAGGATGGGGAGGGAGGATGATATGGAGGTCAAGGTAAAGATGATTTGGAAGATGGTGGAAGGAAAGGAGGGTAGGGATGAGGCGGGAGAAAGCAATGGTGGTGAGTGTAAAGATTTAAGAAATGAGGATGGGAATAATTGAAGGTGTAAAGGTAAGTGTGAAGTTGATGGAAGATGTAGGGTTGAGGGTGTAGTTAAGGATGGGGATGGTGGAGGGTGTAGAGTTGAAGGTACGGGTATCGGTAGGTACGTAGGGAAGGTTGTGGTGGCAGGAGGCGTGGGCCACTCATGCTGCACATCAGTGAAAAACACGCTTAGTGTTTGTAAATACACACCCGAACACACATATACTACAAGAGTGTAACGTTACGTAAGAAGATTGATATGAAACCCACAATAGCGATGAAATATGTCTGGAACCTCTGTATGCTTCGGTGTGAGCGTTAGGAACCTGTTGAGCAGTCTGACAAGCAATCTGATACAACACAAGCAGGGGAAAAGGTCAGTCCAGGTCACATGACCTGCCTTGTGGGTTGGGGTGAAGTAGCCAGCTCAGTGGAGGACAGGAGTTCATTGTCCTTGGGAGACTTCAGTGTTAGGGATACAGATAATGGATGTACCTTCCAATTTTACATTTGAGGCAACAGTTTAACGTGTATATAATTGAAGCATTACCCCAACCCACACTGTGGATTTGACTGCGAACTTGATCAAAAACATTCGAGTCTTCTTGGTAGTGTTTAGCTGCCCTCTTGTGCTCATTGTTGTTCGTGGTCCCTCCGTTTCGAGAATTCTGACCAGTATATATGGCCTCCCGCACCTGCTGGAGGCAATGATACATACTCCAGAACTGCCACCTTGGGTTATTATTGACTGGCGTTTTACTTATGACACTTGGATGGTTGAATGTTCTTTATCACCTGCATGTACTGTACTTATGTAAATAATACGTGGCCTTGTTTTATGGTGTGTCTGAGCAATTCTGATGATAAAGTCCTGTAAGCAAGGAGTTTTAGCATTATGATAACGAGATTGTCACATTCAATTAATACTTTACAAAATGAAGCAACTTTGGTATCCAAAGCTTCTGAGTTGGCATATTATTATTCCTGGTTCAAATGTTGTCGGCTGCATAATCTCAAGGATCCTAGAAATAAAATCATGGTAACAAGTCTACCTTGCTGTGAGTGAGTAGGCTCTATATAAACTGTGAATCCTGATAACCTCCTTCATCCCATGATCTTTGCAGCCAAAAGTGAGTGTTGCCTTTCTGTTTCCCATTCCACATTAGATTTAATGCTAGGGATGAGGAATTTTAACTTGTTAATGAAAAAGATTTTTTTTAATGACTGCCATTTACCGTCTCAGACTGTAAGACTGTAGTCTCTTGCATATCTATGCCAGTACTTACGTGGTTTAGTCTGAGGCAGAATGTTGGATACAAAATATTCCAGTTAGAGATTTGATGGCACTGGTAAGAGGGCTTTCCTCATACTGCAGCCATGTATCTGGTGGTAGTTAGATGTTACACATGATATAGGTCACTCACCTCTCTTAGAGACTGGCTGTGGGAAATCTAGTCGACAATCAAATTATCAAGCTTCCAGAAGCTCTAAAGCATAATGCAGTGGCACGTTAATAAATGAAGATATTACGTCTAAGCTCAACAATTTTAAATTAAGGCCATGAAATCGTTTGATGGTGTCGGTAAAATCTTCAGTTTTGAACTTGTATTTTAGTCCTCCACTCGACCATTTAGCAATCTTGTCGAAAAAAGGAGTCTTAGGCCTCAGAATGGTTAGACGCAACAAGTGGTGTGCTGCAGGGATCAGTTATAGGACCAGTTCTGTTCTTGATATGTATAACTGACTTTGATAATCGGCTGTGCTGCAGGATATCAACATTCCCGTACAAAACTAAGCTGGCAAATATATTTAAAACAAAAGCAGAACATTACATTTGGAAGCAGAGATAGACAGACTGTCAGACAAGACTCATTGGTGGCAAATGGAAATTTGATATCGACGAATGCAAAGTATTCAGCATCGGCATTTAAAGTGAAGAATGCAAACTGCAGCAAGACTATTGTTGAGCTCCAGTAAGTATGTGAGAAAAATAACTTAGTGCAGTAATCCCCAATGATCTAACTTTAAGTGGGCAGAGCGCAGATGCTTTAAAAAGGGAGACAAAATTCAACTTGACATTCGGTTTGAAAAACTAATCCTCCCCGTGCATCCCAACCTTGAATACCGTCCTCAGTTTTGGTCACTGTGTTTTAGAAACGACAGATGTTATGGCAAGAGTACAGTGGCCAGCTGCCAAGATGATTCCCGGACTGAGAAACATATAACATGAGATTTGATACAGGTTACCAAGATGATGGTAATGGGTTTAACAGTCAATGGAATTGGCTTTCTAAAGTTAAATCGGTTCAGTCGTTTCATTGTATATTAAACAGGTGAGCAGACACTTGATGAATACACGGCAAAGTACTTTTTGTTCAAGAGGATTTTTAACATATAGATTGATTGGCTAGCAGGAGTAGTTGAAAGTAATACCATAGATAACTTTAGAGAAGGACTAAATAAATATGAAGCGTCATGTTCCCGACTGAGTTTATTTGTGGCTCCGTGAGTGTATGTCCCTCCTTATCTGACCACTTCTGCTGTCATAAACAGCCTCGGAAGGACCAAGTGGTCTGGTGCTATTAATATTTCTGTGTATTTTTCATTTATTCTTTTTAAGAGGCACCTTTTTGAATGAATATTTAGAACACCATAGAAATAAGGGAAAGTGGGGATGAAAAGTTAATACAGCTGTAAATGTTAACCATTCTTCTTATTGCTGGCACTTATTTCTTGTTTCACACTTTCCTGTGCCCTGAAGCTCTCTGTAGAGATTTCTCGAGCAACTTTTCGTCTGTATTGTTATATGAAAATGTCTCCAGTGTCTTCCATGTTCAGTAATATTTGAATGACATCATGCCAGTGCCTCATAGAAAAGCAGACGATTAGAAACGTATAAGATTATGCAATAATACAATGAATCAGAATTATAGCGAACCTCTCCTGGCTTCGCTGGAGAAAACAGGAATTGAATTCCATGGTCGAGGAATGAGCGTTGCTCTTAGTCCAGGTAGAAAATGACGCACTGGATTGACTCGTCCGTTTTCCTAAACTCAGGGCGGGTAAAACTTACAGTAACAATAGGTTTTTTATTGCAAGCTACCGCTCAGTGTTCTGAAGGCGAGTGTGGTTTAATTAAACGTTACCAAGTGTCTTCGGTTAATCTTTGAATGATTTTGATTTTATTAACAAAGCTTACTGATAAAGGTAATAAAGATTTTGTGATTTTAATTATGTATGACTGCATAAAAAAGACGAGGGGATTATATATTTGATAACACTGCCTGTACAGAGTTAACCAAGACATTAACGGATGAAGCTGATATGAAAGTACGAAATAGTGCCACCCAGTCTGCGTTATCAGAGAGATGTCGTCGTTATCGTGCATCATGCGTTATCAGAGGGTAAGTTGATGTCGCCATTGTCAAAAGTTCGTTATTAGGGGATGAGATGTAGTCGTTATTGTCGAACCTGCGTTAGCAGATGGTGAGACTCAAAGACCATTTTGTGCGTTGTCGACGTTGTCGTGGTAGATTTGGTTTACAATTATACATCTTATATATATATATATATATATATATTGGAAAGGATCACAATTTTGCGCGTGATAAAGATATTCCTATGAGTCCACGGGGAAAAATGAAACACGACAAGTTCCCAAGTGCACTTTCGTGTGATAATAACATCATCAGGGGAGACACAAGAGAGAAGTATAACAGTCAGTTGATGTACATCGAAGAGACGAAGCTAGGACAATCGCATGTTTACCAAATGGCGTCCTAGCTTCGAATAGTATGAAATATCTTTCTTTCTTTCAAACTATTCGCCATTTCCCGCGTTAGCGAGGTAGCGTTAAGAACAGAGAACTGGGCCTTTGAGGGAATATCCTCACCTGGCCCCCTTCTCTGTTCCTTCTTTTGGAAAATTAAAAAAAAAAAAAAAAAAAAATGTCGCCTTCTACGACACGCAGGGAATACGTGGGAAGTATTCTTTCTCCCCTATCCCAAGGGATAAAGTATGAAATATATATATATATATATATATATATATATATATATATATATATATATATATATATATATATATATATATATATATGTGAATAAGAGCAAGGTTATTAGGCACAGTAGGGTTGAGGGTCAAGTCAATTGGGAGGTAAGTTTGAATGGAGAAAAACTGGAGGAAGTAAAGTGTTTTAGATATCTGGGAGTGGATCTGGCAGCGGATGGAACCATGGAAGCGGAAGTGGATCATAGGGTGGGGGAGGGGGCGAAAATTCTGGGAGCCTTAAAGAATGTGTGGAAGTCGAGAACATTATCTCGGAAAGCAAAAATGGGTATGTTTGAAGGAATAGTGGTTCCAACAATGTTGTATGGTTGCGAGGCGTGGGCTATGGATAGAGTTGTGCGCAGGAGGATGGATGGGCTGGAAATGAGATGTTTGAGGACAATGTGTGGTGTGAGGTGGTTTGATCGAGTAAGTAACGTAAGGGTAAGAGAGATGTGTGGAAATAAAAAGAGCGTGGTTGAGAGAGGAGAAGAGGGTGTTTCGAAATGGTTTGGGCACATGGAGAGAATGAGTGAGGAAAGATTGACCAAGAGGATATATGTGTCGGAGGTGGAGGGAACGAGGAGAAGTGGGAGACCAAATTGGAGGTGGAAAGATGGAGTGAAAAAGATTTTGTGTGATCGGGGCCTGAACATGCAGGAGGGTGAAAGGAGGGCAAGGAATAGAGTGAATTGGATCGATGTGGTATACCGGGGTTGACGTGCTGTCAGTGGATTGAATCAGGGCATGTGAAGCGTCTGGGGTAAACCATGGAAAGCTGTGTAGGTATGTATATTTGCGTGTGTGGACGTGTATGTATATACATGGGTATGGGGGTGGGTTGGGCCATTTCTTCCGTCTGTTTCCTTGCGGTACCTCGCAAACGCGGGAGACAGCGAAAAAAAAAAAAAAAAAAAATAAAAAATATATAAATATATATATATATATATATATATATATATATATATATATATATATATATATATATATCATGTGTGCGAGGAAGTTATTTGGAATTCAAGACAATTGTTGGTTACGTGAGCGTTACACCAGGTTCCTTGTTTATCTCTCCTCCTCCTCCCCCCCATTCCTCCCTTGGAAAGGTGTGAGGTGGGTATTTGCCTGTTCACCTCCGTGGTAAAGTTTTCTTGCACTTTTACACCCTCCTGCATGTTCAGGCCCCTATTACTCGAGATTTATTCACTCCATCATTCTATCTGAAATTTGGTATTCCTTTTCTCCTTGTCGTCTTCACTTCGTATATATATATATGTTTTGTCAACCTTTCCTCCCTCATTCTCTACATATGTCCAAACCATTTCAGCACACCCTCTGCAGCTCTCTCAACCATACTCTTCTTATTACCACATCTCAGTCTTATCCTATTGTTACTTACTCAATGAATTCTCCTCACACCACATATTGTCTTCGGACTTTTAATTTCCAACCCGTACACCCTGCACTGCATATTCTCAACTATAGCCCATGCCTCGCATCTAGACATCACTGGAACTGCAGTACCTTCAAACATACCCATTTTCGCCCTTCCAGATAACTACCTCCCTCTCCACACATTCCTTAGTGACACCAGAACCTTAGCATCATAATCCACTCCATGACTTGCCTCCCCTTGCAGATATCTAGAACGCTGTACTTCCTCCAAGTTTTCTCCCAGTAAAATCTCACATCAAGTAACCTGTCCCTCTGCACTGCTAGACATGATACCCTTGCTTTTGTTCACATTTACTCTCAACTTTCTTCTTTCACACACTCAGACACCAACTTCTGCAGTTTCTCACTCGAATCTACCACTGGAGCTGTGACATTAGCAAGCGACCAAAGCTCACCTCCCAGGGCTCTTCACACCCTACAGAATGCACACGCGCCCATCACTCCAAGACCCTTGCATTTACCTCCCTCACCACTCCATCTATAAAAAATCAAACAGCCATGGTGATATCGCACACCCCCGCCGCAGACCCTCTTCACCTGGAATCACTCTCTTTTCCAAGCCACACACACTTTTACTCTATTGATAACTTCTCACTGCTTCTTATAGTTTTCTTCCCACACCATATCTTTATAACACCTTCCAAAACATCTCCGTCTACCTTATCATAGGTTTTCTCCAGATAGATAAATGCCTCATACAAATCCTCATGTTTCTGTAAGTATTCCTCACACGCTCTTCAAGATAAACATCTGATTCACACCTTTACCGCTCCTGAAACAACATTGTTCCTCCCCAGTCTGATATTCTATGCATGCCCTCACCCTCTCAGTCATCATTCTCCTATATAACTTGAGTACACTCAACAAACTTGTATGTCTGTTGTTTAAACACTCCCCTTTATCCCCCTTGCCTCTATACAGTGACACTATATATGCATTCGGCCAATCCCCAGGCACCTCATCATCAGCCATATAGTCACTGAAAATCCTAACTAACCAATAAACAACACAGTCATCCCCTTTTAGAAGAAATTCAAGTGTAACACCATCCACCTTGCCACATTTCACCATGTGCAAGGCATTCATCACCTCTTTTCTCTTCACTCGACCACTTCGTGTGACTCGCTCACCCCGACTCAAATACCCCACATCTGCTACATTTATCATCACACATATTCAGCGGTTCTTGAAAGTACCCACACCATCTCATCTTTACCTCATCCCTGCACGTTACCTTTTCCCCATTTGACCACTTCACCGTGTTCCCACTTGTTCTCTCGATTTTCCTCGCACTGTTAACCTCCTTCCAAACATCTTATATTGTTTGAAGCTTACTGATCCTCGCTCACCCAAACTCATTGACACCAAACAATTCTAACCGGGTTCGAAGTTAACATAATGGCATAAGGAAAACTGCCTAAAGAATTACGATTGTAAATGTAAAATAGAATGAATACCAATTCCTCTGGTCCTTAAGATATAAATTATGTCCTTAAACTTATCATATGATATCAAATGGCAGCCGGTTTCACATGATATACCTTTTTATCACGTTATTTCGCAATGTATGCAGCTCATTTATCACAGATTATCACTTGACATAAAATGACAGTGTTATGTCGGCCATTAGAAAGCAGAAATATTGAGGTGTTCATGTATATAAATCTTCGTGCACTAGGCATTACGAGTAGTCTTTTACCTTTTGAATATTGTCACTAGCAGTATTATCATCTGATAACATGTACCAATCTTGAATTGCATCATAATAATATGGTTGCGCTGTCGACATCATGACAATGAGGTACAGTAAAATCAAATTGAGTAGAACTTGTATTATATTTATGAAAGAAACACACACACACACACACACACACACACAAAAGCTAACTGTTTTTAGTAAGATACCTATGTCCCGGCATTGTACAAAATCGTATGGGCTCTTGTTACAATGGGGAACGTATGCGTTGTTCTGCCATGGATTAACGTATGGGTTGCTCCCTGTGTTCGTGGTGAATGTATGGATTCCGTGTCCTTTCCGACTGTATGGGTTCCAGTGCTATAGGGATCCTTTCCTAGTGCTGACTTCATACCTAACGCGCTCGCGCTCGCACACACACACACACACACACACACACACACACACACACAGGATTCTAACCTATGCGCTCGACCCATGGTGGCCCGTGAATGCTGCACGATTGGGAACGCTAAGCGTTACACCATACATAAGCATAAATATTGTGAAATATGACTGAGATTTGTCGCAGGAACTACTTTCCTGATGGAGGCTGCTCCACACGGCTGCGTGTGCTGACCAGAGCGCACCTGTAGGCTCATTGAGGAGCCTGCCATAACCTGCAACACCCAGTTCGTTCACGTGTAAGCTGGCCATCGTGAACCTATCGCACTGTTTGTAAAAATACTTATACAAGTTAATGAACTTAAATTCCCTCATTAAGTAAGGGTTTACCAATGCTATTACGGATAAAAGCTTCACTGTTCAGAGCGTTCCCGACTCCTATCCTTGGTATTGCTCTCCTGAAATTATAACGGTGTTAGTTTTGTCTCTGTTACAACGAATGGTCTGGTTATATTCTTCCAGGAGTTCCTACATAGCAAATTAGAAATGTGCTCTTGTCAGCACGAACACTAAAATCCCCTGAAGCGTCCCCTGCATTATCTACCCGAGCACCTGGAAGGCAAAATCCTAAGCTTAGGCAAAATCATTTACGCCGAGAAGAGTTCCTGGCACAGAATTCCCTCAGCTGACTTCGGATGATCCGACCAGCCTAACCTCGTCTCCGTTGCTCACATCAACCACACCCTGACAGCGATTGTATAACATTTTTTGGCAATAATGATATACGTTTGAGGGGCTTAGCACCTCGCCTCACTATTTGAGAAGGTCGGTGTACCTGACTGGGAGGAAAAGGATTGGTTCCAGGTTTCAGCACCCCTAATGCTGCTCCCGACGTCAGCTGCTCCCTCTCTGACGCACACAGCACGATGGTGCTCGCAATGTCCTCATTGCCATCTAGCCTGTACGTCAGGGCAGTTGTCCTCTCCACTGCTGTGGTCACGTTTTCTTCCAAGATCCGTCTGTCTTGGCATTATATTGCCAACTGATGGCATCTCATGATTGCTGAAGAACTGGTCGCAATACTTCCTTGCAGACATAGGGCACTGCTGATCTGTTGTCCTGCTTAAGAAAATCTTAGTTAATGATAAAGAAAAAAGTCCCGGCACGCGATTTGAACTGGAGGGGTCTAGACTATCGTAGTTAGCACCACTGATCGTGGTCCATACGCTTGAGCCGGGCACCCTACCACGCATTTCCTTTGCTCGCGTGACCTGAAGGAATATTTTTCCCTTCTTTCATGCGTTTCAGTTTATAGCACTTTCATGCTGCAAAATATGTGAAACGTAGTTAACAAAACCGCGTTGAGCGCAGAAGTCGTACTTGACGAGATGTAAGGATAACAGATGGGAAGTGCACACTGACCGTGTTAACTAGGCTTCAAGGCAGGCCTGCTACCGCGCTCCTCAACCCGTGCTGTGTTCCCCGCGGCTCGCGCCACCCCCGAGGAATATTTTTCTTCTCATTTTCACTTCTCAATTTATTGCGCTTTGGAGCCCTACAGTATAAGTCATGCTTCACAAAAACACGTAGAACAATAGTCTTGCTTGAAAAGCTGGAGAGATAACAGAGAAATAAGGAGAGATAACATATACATGAAGAGTATGAAGTCCTATGGTGGATTCTTGAGGTGCAGAACACATTGACACGTTGGTCCTCTAGAGAGTTGAACGCGGCATTGTTATGATTATTTGATTTTTTCTGTATACTTGACCGCCGTTTCCCGTATTAGTAGATAGCGCCCCCCCCCCCCTCAAAAAAAGGCCGCATCCATTCGCAAGTTGTCATGTGTAATGCACCGAAACCACTGCTCCCTGTACATAATTATTATGTTACTATTATATTATTATTTCCCCGTTTCCCTGCGTAATATGGTAGCGCCTGGAACAGAAGAAAAACGACCTCATTCTTTTATTCAACGCTGAAACTGTACTGCATGAAACACCGAAACTAGAACACCCTCCCCACAGCCAGACCTCACAAACCTTTCCATGGTTTTCGCTTGCCGGTTCATATGTCTTGGTTCAATCTGCTTACACAGCACGTCCCCCCCCCTTGTATAGCACATCGCTCCCACGCTTTCTTGCACATCCAGGTCCCTACCCCTCACAAAACATCTTTCACTTCATCCTTTCATCTCCAGTTCGGTCTTTCCTTGCTACTCCTTCCTCCTTCCACTCCTGACACGTATATCATCTTAGTTTTCAGTCATCCTCTCTATATATCCATACTATTTCAGAAAATCCCTTTCACCTCTCTCTCATATTATACGTACTGCTACAATTCTTTGTTACGCTGTCTTTCTTTACCCGATCAAGCCTCCTCACGCAATTTCATTTCGATTCTATCTCCTGGCTTCTTTACTTTTGTATTTTAGGCCCACCACTTGAACGTATACAGCGCCGTTGGGACTACTATACCATCAGACATACCCATCTCTTCCCTCACAAATAGTGACCTTTTTCTCCACATTTGCTCTCATCATAGGCTATTCTCCACTCACTGTTTCCTGTCATCCTGCACCTGAGCCACTTTTCAGAGCATGCTCATGTTTACCAGTTTTTCTCGCTGTTATCTTTTCCTAAATCCATCATCAGCATTCACGTTCTCCCCCACCTCCTGCTGCCTCTCTCAGCACGTTCACGTCCAACAGCCTCTCCTCTGGCACCACGCCTGACAGTTAACAAATAATCCATTAACTCACGTTAACTCTAACCCTACACAGCCATGAATATTTATGAACGCACTTGAACAATGTATTCCCAACCATCGCTCCTCTCTCTGCAAACAACTCGACAATTTTTTTTCCCCATTTCCAGTTACGGTTGGGACCTCCCTCCCCTCCCCATGATATCCCCAACCGTCACATCACCCACCCTCGTATCTAGATTTCATAGCACCAAGATTCCAAATACTTGCATCAGAATAGCCATCAGAACGTGCCAGACCTCCCTGGTATTCCTTGCTTCTTCCCTTCTCGGAACGAACTCGCTCCTCCCGGGAGTCCTATGTTCTTCACTCCCCGAAAGCGGACGATCTGGGAATGACCCACCTCTTTTACTCTACTTCCATTCTCACCCATATAAATCTTGAACTCGCTCCCTTGCATTTTCAAGCACTTAGCCATACATTTGTCTACAGACATGTCACCCCTTCTTTTGCCCTTATCATCTCTGCAGGGTTCAGCCCCGTAGGAACATATCCAAGCCATTCTGTCCACTTACCCTTCAGTTTTTTTCCCTCAAGAGCCAGACCATTTAGGTATTTTTCATCTCACAGCATGTGTCTCCTGCTTGTTATCATACTCGTGTCAACTGTGGAAAGTCAAGACATTCCAACTGAAGCCTTCGGGTCATCGCTGGCTCTTTCCTCTGTTCCTGTTTTTCTTTAATTGATAATGATACTGGAAGTAGTGCAGCCTTTTGAAAGGTCCTGGTTAACAACAGGTCTCTTTCATAGAAATTGGTCCTAGAATATATATATATATATATATATATATATATATATATATATATATATATATATATATATATATATATATATAAACTGAAAAAATTACGAACATCGTCTCGTAAGTCAAACCAGTTTTCACAGAGTGTTGAGGGTTGGAATCCCCTAGCCTCTCCTGTTCCGCCATCCATGATATAAAATCTAAACTACTTTTACAACTTCAATACACGAGGGAAGTAACCGTGGGGGACAGCCGGCGTCCTCCTCCTCGAACACCAGGAAGACCTCGTAGTGCGGCTGCTGAGGTATGAATTAATCCACTGGAAATATATTAATGTATCACGATTTTGTTTTTATAAACTGTGTGAGTCAGGTTGTATTTTTCTGGCATTAATCCGGGAGTCAGATAAGACCAGATTATAATGAAAATTTAAGTCGCGCCGCGTGTTAATCCTGGCCAGACTTACGTCGACAGTTTTGGGAACACAATCTTTTGCATTACTTTTTTCTTCAGGAGCTGTTTGGCCTCGCCTGAAGGGCTGTATAGTATATGTAGACACTTTATGTGAAGGGGATATTACAGCTAAATTTTTTCTCGTGTTACGAATGTCAGGAAGAAGGCCAAAATAAAGAGCCACTAAATAGAGTCCTATGAAGGATTTCATCTCAAATTGTAACTATATTACCAAGCTTTTGTTAACGTAGATCTAGTGTTGCCGTGATTCTCTCTCTCTCTCTCTCTCTCTCTCTCTCTCTCTCTCTCTCTCTCTCTCTCTCTCTCTCTCTCTCTCTCTCTTCCTATGAGTCCACGGGGAAAATGAAACACGATAAGTTCCCTGTCAAGTGCATTTGGTTTACCAAATGGCGTCTTAGCTTTGTCTCTTCGGTGTATATCAACTGACTTATATTTCTCTCTTATGTCTCCCCTGATGATGTGATTATTACACGAAAGTGCACTTGGGAACTTATCGTGTTTCATTTTCCCCGCGGGCTCATGGGAATGTCTTGATCACGCGCAAAATTGTGATCCTTTCCAACATATATATATATATATATATATATATATATATATATATATATATATATAAGGTAGTAGTAGGCTGTTGACAGCAGCCTCCCAGGGTGGCACTACCGTCCTGACCCAGGAGTGTTAAAGTGGTACCCAGAACCATCTTACATTCGCCATGCTAGGGTCGCTGGCCTTACCTTCTGTATCATCAAAACAGGACTACCGGGCTGGTCCTGCCATCTTCTTACAAGACCCATACACTTATTCAAACCTCACTTATATATTTCACGTAAGTTCTCTTGCAATCTCGTCTTTACATTTTTTTTAGGTATAATCATAATAGAGTCCAGCAAACCTATGGCCTCTAATGCCCGGCATCACTGGGTGCTTAGAAACTCCGGGTTCCCGCCTGACTCTCCTGCCAACGCGAGGGAAGGCTCAGACGGTCCTCTCCCACGACCCTTTCCTCTCTGATAGATCTTCCTCTTTTTCTCTTCATGATACCAACGTTCGTGGTGTCTCTAGTGACCTCTATCCTGTTGAACACCATCTGTCTAGTACCTCTCCTAATATCTTACTTTTCTCTGAAATCCAACTGCCTTATTATGTTCTCACTATCCCTCTTTCATATCCTAATATGATCTTCACTCACGATTCCATGTCTAGAGGTGCTGTTTGTGCTTATTCCAACATCAACACACCTGTTGCACGCCTCGAAGACCTTGAGTCCCCTAACTTTGATGTTATCTGGCGCAAGGCCTGTTTCCCAACAACCACATTTTTCTTTTATTTCGCCTTCTGCTCTCCTGTGACTGTGTAAACTCCTCCCACGAGACTGTGGCATCCTGTCACCATCAAACCAAGATCCTTTACTTAGGTTATTTCAGTGTTCACCATAGGGAATGGATGAATTCATCCCGTACGGATGGTAGGGGGATTAAAGCCCTCACGTTCTCCATTCTCAATGGTCTAAAGCAAATTAACACCCACCTTACCCATGTACCTGATCGCTGTGACCTCTCTCTTAATGCTCTGGATGTACTTTAAACCTCTAATCCTTTGTGCTGTAACTATACAGTAACTTCCCCAATTGGTTCACCTGATTACACTCTCATGAATGTATCCATTGTAACGGCATCTTCCCTCAACCGGTTTCCTCGTAACGTAGATATTGGTAACTCTTTAAAGCTGATGAATAACTTACGAAAATACGTTTTTGACTTGGGTAAATTACTGTCTGCTATGTGGTGATGCTTCTGTCTCCGCCAGACGCATAGCAGATGTTATTGTTGCGGAAATGGAAGCACTTATTTCCCCTTCCTCCAAGACGATCTCCTTTTCCAATCCATGGTTCAATCATTCCTGTCTGAGGCCATTCAGGCAAGGTATCGGACAAATCAGGTCCCATTCAGCATATATCTTTGCTCATAATCATTGCAGGTATTTTATTCGTGAGGCAAAGCGTTCCTTTATTGAAAGGAAAAGTGATAACATCTCGTCATCCACTGATGGGTCTTTCTGGTCTTTAGCTAAGGACATTGCTAACAGCAGTCGCTCTACCTTTACTTCACTTTCCCTTTCTGACGGTACTGTAGCTCTCTCTCCCATAGGCAAAGCAACTCCCTCTGGTTCTTATATCTCCTCTAACTCTATTTTGGATGATTAGAACATTCTCTAACCCCCAGATGCTCCTTTTACTCATCCTATGTCCGAAAAGTGTTTCTCTCTGGACACAAGCAAAGCTCATGGTCCTGATGGCATCCATCACCTTGTACTGAAAGTATGCCTCTGAATTTGCACCTGTGTTTGCTCGTCAGATCCGTTTCTCTTTAAAAACCAGAACTTTGCCTTCTCCTTGGAAGCATCCATTGGAACATCCCATCCTTAAGAAGGTGACCTTTCTAACCCTAGTAACTTCATGTTGCTTTGATACCGTTTCCAAAGTCTTTGAATCCCTCCTCAAATTCCACATCCTCCGACACCTTGGATCCACTAGTGATATGCTCTCTTATCGTACTAATGTCTTGTCATCAACAATGAAGGTTTTTGATGAACCCTATGTAGTTGCCTTTGACATATCCAAAACGTTTGACGGGATATGGCGTTGGGGTCTTATCTCTAAGCTCCCTCTTATGGTCCCCTCCCCCTCCCCTCATTTTGCTCCTTCATAACTAGCTTCCTCTCTGGCAGATCTATCTCCGTGGTTGTTGATAGAACAGCCTTTCCGCCTCTCTCCATTAACAGCGGTGTGCCGCAAGGTTCTGTCCTGTCTCCTACACTTTTTCTCCTTTTTTTTTAACGATTTCCTTTCTTACACAACCAAATGCACTCATACGCTGACAACTCAACACCACATTCCTCCACATCCTTCAGTTCTGCTACTTCTCTCACTCGATCTACTGCTCGTCTGGACGCAACTTCTTCATTGAACTCGGACTTAGACAGAATATCTCGATGGGGTAGAGGAAATCTGGTTTAATGTCTCCTGGACATAGTTTCTGCCCATCTATTTATCAAAAATTCCTCTCATCTCTCTTCTCTCGTTTGACAGTAATGTAATTCCACCTCTTGACTCAATGAACACACTTGGTATTACTGTAACATCCGCTCTTTCTTGGAAACCCCACATTAAAGGAATGGCTAACTTTGCCTCTACACTGGCTGTCCTGTTTAGATGTTGAATTTTTTTTTTCTTTTTTGAGCAGTTGCTCCGTTTATTCAAAGAATTGATCCATCCTTGTATGGAGTATTGTTTTCACATCTGGGGTAGTTCTAGCTCTGCATCCTTACTTTACAGAGTTGAGCTGAAAGCGGTCCGACTGAGAAACTCTCCCAGGCTAACTTGAAAACTTGGCCTGCTTGTCTACGTCGCATTGTTGGTTCACTTTTCCTCTT
Organism: Panulirus ornatus; assembly: GCF_036320965.1. Taxonomy (NCBI): domain Eukaryota; kingdom Metazoa; phylum Arthropoda; class Malacostraca; order Decapoda; family Palinuridae; genus Panulirus; species Panulirus ornatus. Next base: position 16,233,763 of record NC_092224.1, read on the forward strand.
CTGTAGGTATTACTTTTGATTTTTTTTGTGTGTGCCTATCACTTGCTCGACCTCGCAATACTCTGCAAGCTTTTGTGTCACATGATTACTGAGTCGCGTTGGCAACTCAAGGGTAGGCCGCTTTGATAAATGTTTCTTTCCTGACACTTCGAATCTTTGGAGCTCCCTACCCTCTTATGTCTTTCCCAGTAACTATGACCTGGCACATTTTGAAATGCAGGTTTTTCACTTCCAGAATTCGTAAATACTTAACCTTGTCTCATGGTTTTCCCTTTCATTAACCTCCCTATATTTCATTTAAGGCCAGGCCTTAAAAAAAAAAAATCATTTTTGGTCAACCCACACCATAGCATGTATTGTCCGCAGACTTTTATTATCCAACACATCCATCATCTTCTTTTCTCTCTTATCTGAGGCTTCTGCCTGGTATCCATACAACGCTGACGAGACCTCCATATCATCACGCATACCCATCTTTACCTTAAAGATAGTGATCGATCTTTCCACACATTTCTTAGTGCCCCCAAGACCTTTACCCCTTAACTTCAGCTTCCATGGTTCCATTGCTGGTAGATCCACTTCCAGGTATGTAAAACACTCCACTTCCTCCAAAGTTCTCTCAATTCAAACTTCACTCTCTAAATGATATTTATCTTCATTGCTTAACCTGATAACCTAGCTTTTGTTCACATTTTCTCTCTGTTTACGCCATCTACACCCACTTCCAAACTCGGGAACCAGCTTTTACAGTTTCTCGCATGCATCTACCACCATTGCTGCCATCAGCAAACAGATGACCTACCTATCAGGCCCCTTCCACCCCCAACAAACCATAGCTTCTTTTCTCTCCAAGACGCTTGTGTTCTCCTCCCTCACCACCTCTCCATAAATAAACAGCCTTAGTAACATCGTACACCCATGCCGCAGACCCACCTCCTGGAACCGCTCGCTCTTTACCTACTTGCTCATACGCTGTACTCCTAATAAAAACTCCACTGCTTCTTGCAGCTTTCCTTTCCACACCATGTTTACGATCAGGGCATTTAGTATATCAGCCCAGTCATAAGCTTTCTCCAGATCCATAAAAAATATAAAAGTCCATCTGTTTCTCTATTTGTCCCTCACATTCTTCAGAGCAAATGCCTGATCCACACATCCTGTAACATTCCCGAAGCCTTATTGTCCCTCCCCAGTCTGAAACTCTGTGCATGCCTTCGCCGTCTCGCTTACCAATCTCTCATACAACTTACCAGGTGCACTTAACAAATTTGTACATCTGTAACTTGAGCGTTCACATTTAGATCCCTTGCCTTTATGCAGTGACTCGATATAGACAGTCATTCTGCCAGTCCTCAGGCACCTCACCATAAGCCATACATACATCGGATATCCTTACTAATCAGTCAACATCACATTGACCCCCTTATTTAGGAAATTCAGATGCAATTCCATATACTCTTGATTGTTTGCTACACTTCATGTTACGCAAGGTTTTCACCACCTCTTTTTTTTCATCAATCCGCTCATCATGATCTCTCATTTCTCATACTTCCCCAACCTAAACACCCACGTCTGTCACCCTGTCATCAAACGTGTTCCACAAGCCTTTAGAGGCCCTCTTTTTCAGCCCCTGCACCTTCCTCTTCGCTTGCTGCCACTTTCTCATGTACATCTCCCAATCTCTTGCATTGCCATGTCCACTCTCAGGTATCTAAAACACTCCACTTCCTCCAGGTTTTCTCCATGTGGACTCGCTCCCTAACTAACCTATCTCTTTGAAGTGATAAACCTAATAACGTTGCTTTTATTCACATTTATTTTCAAGTTTCTCCTGTCTCATACTCTCCCGAACTCGGATACCAATTTCTGCAGTTTCTCATTTGAATCTGCCACCAACGTAGTGTCATTAACAAATAACAACTGGCTCACCCTTCAGGCCCTTCCCCAACCATTACAGACTGCATACCTGCCCCTCTCCAAGACCCTTGCCTTTACTTTCCTCACGACTCCATCCGTGAAGAAAATTAACACCCATGGTTTCTTGGATTTGAATGTATTGATAGGGGCAGCTTGTGGGATGTCTGATCATTTATTACCTGGTAGAGAAGGTGAAGATTTTCAAAAAAGAGGAAGTCTCATGATTGAGAGGAATGTCGTGAAAGTACGTGAGCCTGGGAAAAAGCCTTTTGTGAAGAAATGCCAGGAGAGGTCGAGTGTAGTGTAGCAAAATGTGAGAGTAAAAGAAGCTAGGGGAGAGGGTGAGGGATGGGAGGTACTTAGGGAAGCAGTGCTGGCATCTGTGAAAGAAGTGAGTGCCTTATGGAAGGTAAACAGTGGGCAGGTGAGAAAGGGTAGCGATTAGTGGGATAACAAAGTTGATAGTGAAGGAGAAATGAGAGGGAAGGAGTGCGACTGAGGGGAGATGCACAGGAGAAAGCGGCAGGAGGTTAAGAGAAAGGTGCAGGTGATGCAAAAGAGGGTAACTGAAAGTTATGGAGGATGAAAAGAATTTTGGAAGGGGTTTCGTAGTATGAGGAAAACTAAAAGAGAAATGGGAACATTAGTGAACGGGGCAATTATGAAAGTTGGTAACCTACAGTGATGAGGTGAAGAGGAGATAGAGTGAGTACTTTGAACGTTTGATGAATTCGTTTAATGATAGGGTGTCCAATGTGAGGTGTTTGGTTCGGGTAGGTACACGAAGTGAGAGTCATGGAAAGTGGTTTCCTGAAAAGAGAGGAGGTGATGAAAGCCTTGCGTAAGATGAAATGTGCCAAGGCAGCTGGCGTGGATGGTATTAGAGTTGAATTTCCCAAGAATGGGGATGACTATGCTGATGTTTCTTTAGTTAGGATTTGTACTGTATGTGTGGAACATAGTGAGGCGCCTGATGATTGGCGGAATGCATGTATATAAGCAGTTCTGTGAAGGAGAGGGGGCGAGGGGCAAATAGTTGGGTGCTTGAATCACAGAGGTTTTTGTTTAGTGTATCTGGTAAGTTGTATGGAAGTGTGGCGATTTGAGAGGGTGTTGCCATAGACTGAACATCATACCTGGGAGGAGCAGTGTGGTTTCAGGAGTTATTGAGGATGTGTGGACCAGATGTTTGCTAGAAAGAATGTATGTGAGTAAATACTTAGAGCAACGGAGGGATTTGTATGTAGCATTTATGGATCTGGAGAAAGCTTATGATAGGGTTGATGAAGAATCTTTATGGAAGGTGTGGAGAATATATTTCTGTGAAGGAAAGCTTTTAGAAGTGAGGAGATTTAATCAAGAGAGTGAGGTGTTTGTGCGAGTAGGTAGAGAGAAGGACGAGTGGTTCTCGGTGAAGGTGAGTCTGGGATAGGGGTGTGTGATATCACTATCGGTTTTGATTTACTCATTGATGGGGTAGTGAGGGAGTTTGATTCAAGGGTCAAGGGTCTTGGAGAGGGGTAGGAATGCAGTCGGTTAAGGTGGAATGTTAGTGAAAGTGAATAAAATCAATGTTATTATGTTTAGCAGTGCAGAGATACAGGTTATTTGTGTGTGGTTTTGAGTGGAGAAAACTGTGAGGAAGTGAAGTGTTTTAGATACCTGGTAGAGTATAGGGCAGCAAATGGAACCATGGAAGCTGGGGTGAGTCAGGGTGGGTGAGGGGACGAAGGTTTTGGGAGCAATGAGGAATGTGTGGAAAGATATGGAGAGGATTGGAAGGTTTGAAGGTATAGTTATTATCCTCACGGAGTTGTTTGGATACGTGGCATGAGCTATGGATGAGAGTGTATGGGAGAGGATGAGTGTGTTGGAAATGAAGTGTTTGAAGGTGATTTGTTGTGTGAGGAGGGTTGATCGAATAGGAAATCATATGGTAAGAGAGTGGTGTGGTAATAAAAAGAGCATAGTTGAGAGAGCTGAAGAGGCTATGAAATGTTTTGGAAATATGGAGAAAATGTGTGAGGTTAGCGTAACATGGGGATATACGTTTAAGAATTGGAGGGGACACGGAGAAATAGGAGACCTAATTGAAGATGGAAGGATGGAACGAATAAAATTTTGAGTACTCGTGGCTTGTATGTGCAGAAGGGTGAAAGGCGTACCCGGGATAGATTGAGTACGTAGATGGAAATGTCTGTGGAGCCTGGTTTTGGAAAAAGCTGTGGTTCGTTGCATTACGCATGAATAGTAGAGAATGGATGAGAGCGGATGAGGCCCTTTTGTCGTCTGTCGCCTAGCGCTACCTTGCGAACGCAGGGAACAGCAAACAAGGAAGTGAAACACAGGGTGGGAGAGGGGGCGAAAGTTCTGGGAGCGTTGAAAAATGTGTGGAAGGAATAGTGGTTCCAACAGTGATATATGGTTGTGGGGCGTGGGCTATAGATAGAGTTGTGCGGAGGAGGGTGGATGTGTTGGAAATGAGATGTTTGAGGACAATATGTGGTGTGAAGTGGTTTGATCGAGTAAGTAATGAAAGGGTAAGAGAGATGTGTGGTAATAAAAAGAGTGTTGAGAGAGCAGAAGAGGGCGTTTTGAAAAGGGTTTGGCCACATGGAGAGAATGAGTGAGGAAAGATTGACCAAGAGGATATATGTGTCAGAGGTGGAGGGAACGAGAAGTGAGAGACTAATTGGAAGTGGAAAGATGGAGTGAAAAAGATTTTGAGCGATCGGGGGCCTGAACATGCAGGAGGGTGAAAGGGGTGCAAGGAATAGAGTGAATTGGAACGATGTAGTATACCGGGGTCGACGTGCTGTCAATGGATTGAACCAGGGCATGTGAAGCGTCTGGGGTAAACCATGTAAAGTTTTGTGGGGCCTGGATGTGGAAAGGGAGCTGTGGTTTCGATGCATTATACATGACAGCTAGAGAGTGAGTGTGTACGAATGTGGCCTTTGTTGTCTTTTCCTGACGCTACCTCGCGCGTATGCGGGGGGAGGGGGATGTCATTTCATATGTGGAGGGGTGGCGACAGGAATGAATAGACAGAAAGTATGAATTATGTACATGCGTATATATGTATGCGCCTGTGTATGTATGTATATATATATATATGTATATGTTGAAATTATAGGTATGTATATGTGCCTGTGTGGACGTGTATGTATATACATGTGTATGTGGGTGGGTTGGGCCATTCTTCCGTCTGTTTCCTTGCGCTACCTCGCTGACGCGGGAGACAGCGACAAAATATAATAATAATAATAATAATAATAATAATAATAATAATATATATATATATATATATATATATATATATATATATATATATATATATATTATGTAATCACAGAATGCTCTCCGACAGCTACTATTTATGTAGGAGCTTGGTACGAAGTTATGGAGCCTATACTAGAAAGTGCGCGCTCATTGCACATATTCGTGCTTATATACCCACACTTATGACAGTGAGCACAGTAACACCGATGGCTACTGATTAATGTGAGCCTGAGAGGTAATGACCGGTCGAGATCCCGTTCCTCATGGACGTGAGACGAAGCTTATTCGATACTAGTAATCGAATAGTCATTTTCCTGTTATGGGCTGCATTGCCTTGTTGTTACCGTACCCAGCTCACACCCAAATGGACCGGTTCGAATCCTTGCTATCGGAAGGCATTATGTTTTCTTTGAAAGTGCGCCCTCATCTTCATTTGTGTGTGTGTGTTTATATATCTATCTATCTATCTATCTATCTATCTATCTATCTATCTATCTATATATATATATATATATATATATATATATATATATATATATATATATATATATATATATATATATATATTATCCATGGGGATAGTGGAGAAAGAATACTTCCCACGTATTCCCTGCGTGTCGTAGAAGGCGACTAAAAGGGGAGGGAGCGGGTGGCTGGAAATCCTCCCCTCTCGTTTTTTTTTTTAATTTTCCAAAAGAAGGAACAGAGGATATTCCCTCTAAGGCCCAGTCCTCTGTTGATAACGCTACCTCGCTAATGCGGGAAATGGCGAATAGTACGAAAGAAAGAAATATATATATATATATATATATATATATATATATATATATATAGGTATATATATTGGAAAAGATCACAATTTTGCGCGTGATCAAGTTTATTCCTATTAGTCTCCGGGGAAAATGAATTACGATAAGTTCCTAAGTGCACTTTCGTGTAATAATCACATAATCAGGGGGAGAGACAAGAGAGAAATGTAAGTCAGTTGATATACAACGAAGAGACGTAGTTAGGACGCCGTTTGGTAAACATGCGATTGTTAAAGCGCATATATATATATATATATATATATATATATATATATATATATATATATATATATATATATATATATATATATACATAAACGCCCGTACACATACATATACATATCAACATATACATAAACACACGTACGTATTCATACTTGCCTTCATCCATTCTCTCGTCACCCCGCTGGGGTACCATGCGCTACACAGGCAAAAATGGCCTTTTTAGAAAAATGCTTAACATCATTTTGTGAGTTGGCCTTTGCTGGCCTTTAAGTTCTGGTACCCTTAGATCCTACCTTTGATTCTGAGGTACCATCATTATACTTTGAGGCTACTGTGTTGCCCATTTCGAGTGAGTGCTGTGAACTAAGAGTTCTTAAAAGCTGCATTTGGTCGCCTCAAAACGGCTTTCACGGCCAGCGTGCACACCTTCAAACCTTAGCCCGGAATCTAAAGTACCGACGCCCAAAGTCTGGGGCCTCTGGGTGCTAAGGGCTCGGCCGTGAACGAGTACTAACAGACAGACGCATTCAAAACATCAAGGCCAACGGAGCGTAATTTAAAACCTTACCCTGATTCAGAAGTACCTATGTTTCAAATATGGCTTTTCTAGGTGCCGAGGTTCGGATGTGAGAGAGTAACGCACAGACACTTAAAAAATTTACATTCGATATTATTACCTTTATGTTGCTCACCCCAACGTTTGAGAATTCCCAGTTAGGTCACTTCCAGCTCCATACTAAAATCCAAAGAAGAAATGTCAGTTTACTCAGCCTGTGAAGGAAACAAGAGATACCGTTGTGTATTGCCCTTAAAATTCCAAGTTGCTGAATTCGTAAGGACGATATTTCGAAAGTTGGTAGCTATCGTGAATATGTAACTATATTTCACTGTAAGGCGATGTATGTAAGGTGCGGTCATGAAATATATCTCGCATAATTACTGTTTCATTTGTTATTGATGGGACAGAACATTGCATAACTCGGTATCGCATTAATCACCACGAACTTCTTATCTTTCGTTACCGTTTTCAATCAACTTTTGAAACAGTTTCTGTGACACTGTTAGAGGCCTTATCAGCTTTAAATTCAAGGAACAACGTATGCTTATTTTGCTTATTTCGTCTTACCATTAAACACTGAGCGATGCAATTTAAATATCGTGCAAGATTCAAGAACTAAAACGTAACGAACTGGGTACAAAATATAAAATCCTAAAGTGGCAGTGTCTATGGTTTGGCGCGGGCCGTGACGTCACCGCGCGAGGTTGGGAGGGTCGCCGCCAGATGGCACCGTAATAGCGAGCGTAACCAGGGCGGGAACAAAGCACAGTCTTTTGATAGACGTGACGGAGTGCGCTAGTGAGAGCTCCCTGTTTTAGTGTCAAAATGTTGAAGCTTTTAGCCTTTTCGACAGTTCTCCTGATAGGTGAGTGCTAGTTATTTATATTCTTCATGAGTGTAAGTGTTGTCTAGGGCTGTCAGTGTAAATAAACCTGGGAATATTGAAAACACTCTCTTGGAAAGTTATGCGAGCGAGTTGTCTCCGTCCGTCCGTGGGAACCTGCTAACTTGGCACAACAACCACCTGTCACGTTGATGTTTCCCCAACACCGTGCTCATGTCACATCCTGACGGGGCCTGTTCCATAAGGTGGGCAGTCATGTTTCACATACCCTAGTCGTGATATCTTTCCCGCGTTGGTGTATCCTTCAAGTGCGTTGGGAGATGTGTGCAGCAGCAGCATTTGTAAACATCGAAGTTTTTGGAAGTCATTTCATAAGCAGTCGTAGCCTATTGGAAATTAAGAAAGATATTTTTTTCAGTGTGGACTGGAATCCAGTGTTTGAATATATCTGGCAGTGTTGGTAAAGTGGGTGGCTAACGGTGCCTGTTGTTGTGGCTGGGGGCCACCATAACATACATGTACGTTTATCATTGCCAGGGTCACTGTAGCAGGTGTCGGCACGGTGTTGTGGTGCGGCCTGGTACAAGTGGCTCTGTGCTTTTTTCAGTGGAGTGTTTATCCTGAATTGGCATTTTCAGTGGTATATGTTCTCTCGAGACGTGAAGCCTCGCTGGCCGCATACATGTCACTGTAGGTTCGCTAGGAGGATATTTTGATTTGCTTAACCAAAGAATTTTTATACATAACCGCGTATATATATATATATATATATATATATATATATATATATATATATATATATAGATATAGATAGATAGCTATATAAACCCACTGAAATGTATGGGCACAGTGCCACAAACGCCGGAGTGATAAATATTCTTGTGATGGAATAATATTACTGTATTAACACACAAAAACGTCACCGTACCTCACACATGGTACCTTGGAATTATTTTTCTCCGCAGTGCCTAGCATAGCGGTAGAGTCTGTGTGTCGGGTCTTATCATAGACTGATCAGATTGTCGCACCTATTATCTTGATCATATATATATATATATATATATATATATATATATATATATATATATATATATATATATATATATGAAGTACCAGTGGATATGTGTCACCCTACTCACTATCTCAAGAAATCGTACTTGTTTGGATTTCACGACCCAGAGTTCCGGCAAGGAGAGGATTAAATTTCTTTTTTCTATAACTTCTAAAACTATCAGCAAGTTAGATGAAGAAAAAAGCAGCAGCCATGTTTAGTGTAGATGGAATGTCCAGAAGTCGCAGTGATTTAAAGTTGAGATGGGTACCAACACCCATCGTTTGACGGTAGAAGCCTCCTCACCGTGCCACTGTGGGCCTTGCTTTTAATTATCGTTCTTGAGTAACCCATTCGTGAAGGGCTGTCGTTTTCGTGTGATAAGTCGGAGTACCGTCATATGTACGAGTAATGTTTTGCCATTTTGGTCTACTGTAAAGTAATGTGGGTCCAAGCGAAGGTAAAGTAATGTGGGTTTCGGGCGAAGGTAAAAATGTCATTAGCCTAGTTGATGATGGCTGGTGGTGCGAGTGAGGCGGTAATGTAACGAGATATTGGACTGTTATTAAAGCCTATTGTATTCCACTCCGCCGTGGTATTGATCTTACCGACCCCACCCCACCCCCCTCTCTCTTGTACCTTCCTGGCACATCCCGCTTACCTGCACAGATTTCATGACAGGTGGTACAGAATAACCTGGCTTTCTCCCACATTATCCAGGTGGCTGGATATTAAAGTTCGAAATTTGATGACTGCAGCGGGAGATCTACGGAGGAATAGCCTCCAGTGTGGACGGGCAGGAGCCTGTGTCTGTCGCCTGCATGGCACCGGGGGGCCTGCCTCCACAGTAACGCCCGAAGAGCCCCATTTCATCGTGATTTAACGTCGACTTTCCTTGTTTACCAATTTTCGATGTCGTTAATAAGGATGCAACGCAAAATAATGAGCCTGGTTGAGCATCCCCGAGCGATTACGCGCTACCAATATTGATCAACTTAATGGACGGCCTTACTCTTTTTTTTTTTTTTTGTCTTCCTCCACCAGATTTTGTGGAGGCTTTCACTTACCTGTTACTTGGCTCTTTTTGGCAGATGGTGTGTGTGTGTGTGTGTGTGTGTGTGTGTGTGTGTGTGTGTGTGTGTGTATAGGAGATTTCTTTAATCTTGGAGCAAATGACTATTGTTTCCGTTCTTAGTTCGTACCGTTAATAGAATAACATTATCCTGCCAGGGAGTGTATATATATCGTAGGTAGTTCAGGAGCGGCTAAGTAAGCACTAATTACGTAAATGTCCGCGGCAGAAGAGGCCTCACCTCAGCCTTCGGGTCGGCTTCGTTCGGCTTCTCCTCCTTTCAACAGGAGGAAGGAGGAGGCTAGTGTTATTATCACAGGCGACGCCATCTTGAGGTAAATGCTTGCTTCCATCCGATCCGTTGGTAAGCACATGGTCCCATCAGCACTATAGTAAGGTTCAGGATCGGTTATTGGTGCGCTTCTGTCCCCCCCCAACACTCCCTCGCCTTCCCCTCGCCACAGCCTGCGACCAATGAAGTTGTGTCTGGTGAGGAGGGGAAACAATTTATTCAGTTCTTTCTTTTACTATGTGATTAAGGGAGGAGGCGAAGGTGATCATGACCCAGTGCCCCCATTCCTGATAAGAAAGGTCAAATAGGACAAGAATAAGTGACCAAACTCCTGCTTTTTATAAGTGAATAGATCTAGTAACAGAGATTCCACTTTTATTATTAAGGACTGAAAGTGAATCAAGTCCTTCATTGTTTAGACTGGGGAAAAAAAAAAATCTTTTATTGTTGAGAGAAAAAGGGTGGCACCAAAATTCCCTTTGTGTCCTGTATCTTTTTTTTTCTAAGTGTTTTACACCTACAGTAATAGAATTAACGAAAAAGAAACCAGTCGGTCATCAGTTCCTGAATTCCTATTATGTGTTGTACACATTGCCCGCGAGTGAATTTTTCTCTGTTGGTTACGTACACGTTTTAAAATCGAGTGAAGACAACACACACGGGGTGGAAAAGAACTCCGAAACGATAAAAGGAAATGTATAAAATAGTTAGTAGATTCCGTGATCAAATAAAAGAATTGCCATTTTACCGCGTCGTGTGGCAGTGTCGTAGGGTGCGCCTGGCAGCAGCGGTCGCCGCCAAGCATAGCGCACTTTAGGGTAACAAGGAAGAAATGAATGTGTGTAATAGCAGTTTCTTCTGTGTATATTCCCTGTATCAGGATTTGTGCCTCTACTGTACCGTCATCAACGAAAAATACGGAATAAAGAATGTGGCAAGAACTCCCTCCCTCTTTTTTTTTTTTTTTTTCTTCTCCATTTTCATGTAACTAGTTCGCGTTTTCTGTTTTATCATTATTTGTATAGGATGAGGTCATAGCGAATGGATTGGTGGGATAGGAAACAAAACAAAAGACTCGCTCTAGAGAACGTGTAGAGTGCTAAATGGGAAGAGGGTTTAATCCCCTCCCCAGCATTTTTTTTCCCCGGTGCGTGTGGTTTTTTTTTATTTTTTGTGTGTTTGTATGTTTCGTCGGGAGTTGGATATGTTTGATTGTTGCATGTGTGTGTGTGTGTGTGTGTGTGTGTGTGTGTGGAGAGAGGCTTGTATATGTATGTTCATATAGGACTGGTGTATGATAGTGGTGCGATATGTAGTCTGGAGTATATGTGTTCATATAGGGCTTTTTGTGTGTTATTTATAAGGGCTTGATATGTAGTCTGGCTTAGGATATATGTATATATATATATATATATATATATATATATATATATATATATATATATATATATATATATATATATATGTGTGTGTGTGTGTGAGTGTGTATTATTTTACCGAGGATAGCACATAAAGTGTATGAAATATTTTTTCCACTGTGATCGTAAGAATAGATTCACAGTCATTGATGACACTAGGTAAAGAATAACAACAGGAATCCGGATGCTTTTTGTGTGTGCCGGAGTGAGGGAAGGAGGAGGAGGACTAGGATGTTGTGTGTGTGTGTGTGTATGTGTGTTTGTGTGTGTGTGAGTGTGTGTTATTGCCCATTTGTATTGTAAGGGAAGGGAGTTTTACAGGCGTGGGTCCCCATCTCTTAAACATTCTTTGCTGTCGTTCAACCTGTTAAATTTCCTTATGCTGTCCAGTGTCCACCTTACCCTACCCTTCAGTTTACTCCATTCGCCCACCGCTCTTACACTATTTGAATACTTCTTTCCATCTTTTTTCACAAAATTCTTAGGCATATGCCTATTATGGCCTCTGGTTGTTCTATCTCCTATATCTTTTGAAGAACTGTTCACTGTCTGCCTCATTAACCTGGTTTGATAACTTAAAATTTATGATCACGTCACCCCCTACTCTTCTCTCTTCCACGGTGGGCAAATGTATGGCTTTTGGCCTTCCCTGTAACTCAGCTTTCTTCGTGTGTGTATGTGTGTGTGTGTGTTTCTTTTATGTTCATGTTCCTCACGTTTCCGTGTGCGTGTGTTCTTTTGTAATGTTCATTTTCGTAATGTGTGTGTGTGTGTGTGTGTGTGTGGTAATGTTCATGTTCGTAATGTTTCTGTGTGTATGTGTGTGTGTGTGTGTGTGTGTGTTAATGTTCATGTTCGTAATGTTTCTGTGTGTGTGTGTGTGTGTGTGTGTGTGTGTGTGTGGTAATGCTCATTTTCGTAATTTTCCGGGTGTGTGTGTGTGTGTGTGTGTGTGTGTGTGTGTATATAGTTGGGCCAGGCTATGCTTCAACGTGATTATTTTTTGTTACAAGGAAAGACTTTTATGATCGTGTTACCCCGTTTCTAATCCATATATACGTATATATGGCTGGAGAAGTTGAGTAAAAAGAAATGTTAGGCAGCTTAAGGAAGTATTAGATAAAAAAAGATCTTATATGGTCATTTTAACATAATATGTTTGTAAGAAGGATTGCCACTAGCGTATATATGTATGTATGTATGAGAGAGAGAGAGAGAGAGAGAGAGAGAGAGAGAGAGAGAGAGAGAGAGAGAGAGAGAAGTCTGAACTACAAGTATGCCCATGAGAGGGTGAGGCCAGGTTGTGGAAGAACTGAATTCATCTCACCAAGTCCAGATGAATGGTGGCCCTATGTCGGGTGGGCTTGTCTGTGGGGCTCCATTATACCCGAGGGAAGGCTACATGTTTCACATAATGTTGTTATGAGCCGCATCTTTACGGCAGCGTCATACTGATTGGCCTGTGTACGTCTGGGGTACTGGAAAGGTTGTATGTCAACAGAGCGATGCAGGGGCGCTTGCATGTGTGGGCGGCGAGGATACTTCCTGGGTTGGGTGAGTGCGTTTTTGTTTTTCCTTTTTGCTCTGGAAATTTCAACATCACAAGTAATGTTGGTGACAGGATACAGACTCGTGTATTGGACGAAGCAAGATTTGTGGATGATGGCGGAAGGTAAAGGGAACGTGTACTACGTGAAGATTGTATCCATATGAATGATTATGAAAAAATAAAGTTAATGTGTGTGTGTAGTCACTTAAACAAAAGAACGATACGTATTCGTATGATGTTAACTTGTACCTGTTAAACTGCAAAACGTTCATGGTTTTCATGTCTGATTATACAAAAGAGAATGCACATTTATTCTGTGTTTCACGAACAGGACAGTGTATGGATAACACCTCTGAAGACGAAAGATCATTAATACGTACACTAAAAGTCTACTGTTGGCAGTTATGTTAGGTCTTACCCCAAGAGCGCCTGCAGAAATATATATATATATATATATATATATATATATATATATATATATATATATATATATATATATATATATATATATATATATTATCCCTGGGGATAGGGGAGAAAGAATACTTCCCACGTATTCCCTGCGTGTCGTAGAAGGCGACTAAAAGGGGAGGGAGCGGGGGGCTGGAAATCCTCCCCTCTCGTTTTTTTTTTAATTTTCCAAATGAAGGAACAGAGAATTGGGCCAGATGAGGGTATTCCCGCAAAGGCCCAGTCCTCTTTTCTTAACGCTACCTCGCTAATGCGGGAAATGGCGAATAGTTTGAAAGAAAAAAGATATATATATATATATATATATATATATATATATATATATATATATATATATAATATATTCCTATGATGGAAAGGATCACAATTTTGAGCGTGATCAAGTATATTCCTATGAGTCCTCGGGGAAAATGAAACATAAGTTCCCAAGTGCACTTTCGTGTAATAATCACATCATCAGGGGAGATACAAGAAATATGATAGTCAGTTAATATACAACGAAGAGACGTAGCTAGGACGCCATTTGGTAAACGAGTGTTATTAAATGTACATGCATTTTCCCAGTCTGTATTGATAACTCAAAATAATTACTTTCGTTTGCATACACTACTGTAAATCAGTATATAATAGAAATAGGAGAACATTTGACACTTATTCATTGTCCCGCGGTCGTCATTGTAAACCTGCATCCTGTTTTATTGAGGTCCAGGAACAATAGTACTTCCCCCTCCTCTCCTCTCCCTTCCATGGCTGATGCCTCTCGCCCAGGCCTCCCCGTCTCCATATTCACTTGGAGGTTTATCCCAGACTGCGGTGTGTGTGTGTGTGTGTGTGTGTGTGTGTGTGTAGAATGACTGTGTTATGGAAAGAAGTAGCACGGGAGATGTTTACAGTGTTTGCAGTCGAGTTTTGGAGAGTTTATGAAATAGTTTATACCCACCTTAAGCCCCCCAAAGTACGACCTTTTCCCACGACCCATGCACCACGATGGCTTTTGATATCGCTGTTGAGGGTCAGGTCGAAAGACCGGGCCTTCGTGCCCAAGGGTTATTTAGTCTACAAGTGTCTAACGTTGTGCTTAAGAGTAGTACCGTCGTGCTCAGCATACGGGTAGTACCGTCGTGCTCAGCTTAAGGGTAGACAGTTGTGCTCAGCTTAAGGGTAGTACCGTCGTGCTCAGCTTAAGGGTAGACAGTTGTGCTCAGCTTAAGGGTAGTGCCGTCGTGCTCAGCTTAAGGGTAGACCGTTGTGCTCAGCTTAAAGCTCGTACTGTCGTGCTCAGCTTAAGGGTAGTACCGTCGTGCTCGGCTTAAGGGTAGTACCGTCGTGCTCGGCTTAAGGGTACTGCTGTCGTGCTCCAGAGTTCACCCAACAAAGTTGACACATATGTACGGCACCGTACGTGTTGTGCATGAAGGCGTGTGTCAGAGGAGGAGCTGGGGTGTGGACCGTAGGTTCTAGTGACATCCTGATAAGATTACAAGATAACGAATCAAGAGGTGATGGACGGCTTTGTGAAGGACGTCTACTTACGTCTGCCTCTATAAATTGATGAAACTTTTCCAAGTTCTGGGAGATGGTTTTTGAAGTCTAGCGTCAGCTTCAGGTGCTGAAAGTGGGGATGGGCTGGGAAGATGTCTGACAATTCTGTGTTGGATAAGAACCTTCGTTGTATCTTTCGGTAAAACAACCATACAGAGGATGAATAATTTCTCTGGGGGTCTGTGTGTCAGAAATTTTTAACTCTGTTTTCCCTGCAGCGTCATATTGACGTTTAGTTTTGTTCGTATATGCTGAAACAAATCCGTTCTATTGAGGGAGGGCTGGAGGGGGGGAGGAGGGCGTGGTAAACAAGCCAGGGTATACTGTGTCAGTGTTCAGGACGTGAGTAGCATGACGCTCAGTTATCGTTGTTAGTGCTGGGTTCAGCCGGGACCAAACGTCGCGTGTTACTGTGTTGAACTTGTGCTTCATTGGAGTGTGAGACAGTACATGGTTTAACCCTAATCGAACAGGATAACAATAGTATATCTCCGTAGCTCTGAACAAACATGACAGGTTAGAGAGCTGGCGCAGGAAACCCATTTACTGAGATGTATTATATAACCCCCCCATGAGCAGGCCTGGGTTGAGTAAGTGGTGGTGTGTGGGAGGGGCCCCGTCGCGAGGGAGAGCCGAGTCCTTACCTGGCTCAGAGCAGTACGACCGTCAGTACAGCTGGCAAGAAATGCAAGAGAATTCAGTGACAGTAGAGGAGTACACAGTGCCTGGTATGTGCTTTACTGTTAGGTTGTGAGATGAGGCGATGAAGATTACGGATCAACCAAGGTTGAAAGTTAGGGTAGTACATGTAGTACCAAAAATTAGAACAGCAGAAACAAAAGCTAAGCAGTATGATTAAGACAGATCGGTAGCGTCGCCAGGGAAAGAACATTTGAAAAACTACTTTAAGTTGACGATCCACGAACGCTTTACCTTACACCACCAAGCTGTTGCATCTATTCTTGGCACACTTTATTTAAGTGACCAGTGTTTGTGTATCCATATGATTTCCATGGCTTTGATGGATCGTTTTTCTCGTACAGATATTTGGCTATGATTGTAGTTTGTATATAGCTGTAGACGAGCCTCTGGTTTCTGTATTTCTTGTTGTCAGATACAGAAACCGGAGTGCACCTCTGTTGACATGGCTTTAGTTCATGACCACTTGAGTTCGACGGTAAGATCCTTGACCTTTGACTTGACCTTTATGAGTCAGGTCTAATGGCCAAACCATCATACCCTAGCGTTGTATCGTCGTGCTGAAAGGTTGTATCGTCGTGCTGTGAGGGGTTGTAACGTCATGTTGTGGGGTTGTAACGTCGTGCTGAAGGGCTTGATTGTAAAAGGTTAAAGCATGTTTTCTATCTTCCATAGACTTGTTTGATGACGTGTTTGTTGTGAGGCAAACATGCTATGAATGCTATTCTCACGAAGGCATTCAGCAAGCACTGCGGGTGGTGGCCTATCCATGGGGGCTATGGTGAGTGAGCCGTAGGGGACGACGAAGCCATGAGGGCCGTGCTGACAGAGCCAAGGGGGTGAGGGTCGAGTTTGTCAAAAGAACTCGGAGGGGAAGGAGGTGGTGACCCATCCCTGGGGCAGGCGGTGACCCAGCAACAAGGGGTTGTGAGGGACGGGCCGGGGGGATGGTGGTGTGGAGCTGCACTGCACACTGCGCGTCAGAGAACATTTTCAGGATGATGCACATGTCATCGGACACGTTCCTCCTCCCTCAGACGGAGGATCACTCGGGTGTCTGGATGAAACAAGTCGAGGTTTATTTTTCTCTGTGTGATGCACTGAAGGTTTACGAGAGCGTATAATGCGTCATTGAAGGGTCATGTCTTGATGCAGCGTTAGAAGTGTAGCCAAGCAGAATAACACCTCCAGACTTGTGGGTGTACGCGGTGCGCTTATTTCATCAGCTCCGCCTCACCTGCTGGTAGTACATAACACACCTTAGCCTTGTAATGTTGTCGTTATCTGTGCCGAAGGTGGTCCGGTCGTTTGGTTTAGCAGGGTGTTGGTTCGGTCAGGTTGTGGACTGATCCACGAACACACTTCTCTACTCTCTCTCTCTTTTTCTCCCCCACCAGACGATACGATCCTGTGATGTGTGAGTCTACGGAGATGCGTTTCATGAGGATAGTATCAGAGAGAGAGAGAGAGAGAGAGAGAGAGAGAGAGAGAGAGAGAGAGAGAGAGAGAGAGAGAGAATGTGTTTGTGTTGGATATGACACTTTAAGGGGGTACGACGTAGGTCCTCAGGTACGACTATGTAAGTCCCTCGTATGCAGTGACTTGACCCTTTCAGTACGATGACTTACCCCCAGACGTACGATGACTTCTCCCCTCAGGTATAGTGCCTGACCCTGGCTGGGACGATGATTAAGTCTCTCATGTACGATAATAGGAGTCCCTCGGGCACTATTAATGAGCGCGTCAGACACCCTGACAACCTTCCCCACCGTCCTACCCCGTCCTGTGCGATGACAACCTGTTAGTCTGGAGGACTAAGGCAGGAGGACGACGAATTATTCCAGACGCTAACTTGGCTTAAAGTCACAGGACGACTTGGCCTACAGTAGAGAAATTAATTAGTAACTTTACTCCAGTGGCGCTTAATAGGTCAGCATGCTGAAGGGTTTACTGTGCAGGTGAGTTCATAACAGGTGAATCCCCAGGGTGGCTGGCTCTTCACCGTGGCGGGGGTCTGTGGAGGGGTGGTTACCCAGGGTGAGGAGGCTTGGGGAGGGGTGTGGGTTACCCTGGCGGGTGGCGGCTGATCAATATTGGTTAGCATTTCCCTGACCACAGCATCTTCCCCTCTGTTGACAATACCCGCGGGCGGCAAGGTTCATGGCTCCCTGCCTGCTCCCCCCCCCCCCCCTCTCTCTCTCTCTCTCTCTCTCTCTCTCTCTCTCTCTCTCTCTCTCTCTCTCTCTCTCTCTCTCTCTCTCTCATCCACCTTCGTTCTCGCCTTATGAACTGTCTACAAGGAAATTATTTGCTGGTATTGAATAGACGCACTATTTTTTTTTCTTTTTTTATACTAGGTAATCTGTGGGGAAAAGATCGACTGTATTGTTCGTAAAGTATGTTAAGAAAAAAAAGTTTAATTTTGTATTTCTTGTGATAACTTTATATTTTGCATTTCTGGTGATAACTTTATTCTTAGACTCGCAAGATTTTCATAAGACCAACACAGTTTTTTCTTCATAAGACTGGGAAAGGAGGATCTCGGGTAGCACACACGCTTGGTCAAGTTTCATACTGTGTATACAGTAACTGTGTTTGTTGCTATGGGTACGACAGGTACCTCTGACTTGACTTATGCTATAGTGCCAGTAGTGTTACTAGCTGTGATGACTGACCTCTGTAGTGCCGGGGGTGATGACTGACCTCTGTAGTGCTGGGGGTGATGACTGACTTCTGTTGTGCTGGTGGTGATGACTGACTTCTGTAGTGCCTGGGGTTATGACTGACTTCTGTTGTGCTGGTGGTGATGACTGACATCTGTAGTGCTAGTGCTGATGACTGACTTCTGTAGTGCTAGTGGTGATGACTGACCTCTGTAGTGCCGGTGATATCTGGAAGACCTTTGTAGTGCTAGTAGTGATGACTGACCTCTATAGAGCCAGTGGTGCTGGAAAACCTTTGAAGTGTCAGGGGTGATGACTGACTTCTGTAGTGCTGGTGGTGGTGTTGATGGAGGACCTATGTAGTGTCATTGGTGATTACTGACTTCTGTAATGCCATTGATGATGACTGACTTCTATAGTGTCAGTATTGATGACTGTCTGCAGTGCCGTTAGTGATGACTGGCCTGTGAAGTGCCAGTGATGATGACTGATCTTTTTAATGCCAGGAGTGATGAATGACTTGTGTAGTGTCAGTGCTGTAATGACTGAATTCTACAGTGTCATTAGTTATGAATGACCTCTGTAATGCCAGTAGTGATGACTGACTTCTTTGGTGGCCACTGGTGTTAGCTTATTACCGTAGTCCCAGTAGTGATGACTGACTTCTGTAGTGTCAGTAGTAATAACTGAATTTTGTAATGCCACTAATTATGACTGACCGCTATAGTGCCAATGGTGATGACTGACCACTGTGCCAGTGGTGATGACTGACCACTGTGCCAGTGGTGATGACTGACCACTGAGGTATCAGGGATGTTGAAAGTCCTTTTTAGCTGATGGCAGTGGTGATGACTGAGTTTTGCAGTGATGCCTAACTTCCGTGATGCCGATAATGATGACTAACTTATCTATTTCCAGTGGTGATGACTGACTTCTGTAGTGCCATTGTGTTAGCTGAAAGACTGTAGTGCCAGTGGTGTTAGCTGACTACTGTAGCGCTAGTGGTGATGTGATAGTGGCTTCTGATCTTTGTGGTGCTAGTGTTGATACCTGATCTCTTTAGTGCCACTGGTGGTGACTGACCTTCGTAGTGTCATTGGTGATGACTGACCTTCGTAGTGTCATTGGTGATGACTGACCTTCGTAGTGTCAGTGGTAATGACTGACCTTCGTAGTGTCAATGGTGATGACTGACCTTCGTAGTGTCAGTGGTAATGACTGACCTTCGTAGTGTCAGTGGTAATGACTGACCTTCGTAGTGTCAATGGTGATGACTGACCTTCGTAGTGTCAGTGGTGATGACTGACCTTTGTAGTGTCAGTGGTGATGACTGACCTTCGTGGTGTCAGTGGTGATGACTGACCTTCGTAGTGTCAGTGGTGATGACTGACCTTTGTAGTGTCATTGGTGATGACTGACCTTCGTAGTGTCATTGGTGATGACTGACCGTAGTGTCAGTGGTGATGACTGACCTCTTTAGTGCCTTTGATGGTGACAGACCTTTGTAGTGTCAGTGGTGATGATTGAATTCTGTATCACTGGTGGTGATTGATCTTTGTCATAACAAGGATGATGAATAACCTTTGCAGTGTCGCTGGCGATGGCTGACCTCTGAAGTGCCAATGAGGATGACATATCTATAGTGCTAGTGGTGGTGACTGACTTCAGTATTGCCTGTTGTCATAACTGACCTTGATGGTTCCAGTGGTGATTAACTTGTGTATTGCCAATGGTGATGACTGACCTCTGTAATGCCAGTGTTGACGACTTATCTCAGTGGTGCCAGTTTTGATGACAGACCTCTGTAGTGCCGCTGGCAATTGACCTAGGTAATGCCAGTGGTGATGACTTTGTTGTGCTAGTGGTGATGGCTGACCTCTGTAGTGCCAGTGGTGATGACTGACTTCGGTAGTGCAAGTGATAGTGCCTGACCTCAGTAGTACTAGTGGTGATGACAAACCCATGTAGTTCCTGTGGTGATGACAAACCCATGTAGTTCCACTGGTGACGCCTGACTTCAGTAGTACTAGTGGTGATGACATTGTATTGCCATTGGTGATGTTGGACTTATTTAGTGCTAGTAGTGATGACTAACCTCTGTTTTGACTGTGGTGATGACTGGCGTCAGTATTACCAGTGGTGATGAGTGTCTTCCATGGTGCCTGTGATATTGAATGACCTCTTTAGTACTAGTGTCATTGATAATTGACTTATGTGGTTTCAGTGGTGATGACTGACGTATGTCGCGCTAGTGGTGATGACTGACAGTGCTAGTGGTGATGGCTTACTTCATTGTTAGTGGTTATGATTGACTTCATTTTGTGTCGGTGGTGTTGACTGACTTCTTGTGGTGTTGACCTCATTATTGACGGTGGTGATGACTGATTTATTTACTTCCAGTGGTGATCACTAATCTCCTTAGTACCGGCGATGATGGCTGACGTTTGCAGTGCCAGTGGTGATGACTCAACTCTGTATTGGTAGTAGTCTTACCTAACTACTGCAGATGCAGTGGTGATGACTGACCTCGGTAGTACCAGTGGTGATTGACATGTATAGTGCAAGTGGAGATAACTGAAGTCTCTAGTGCCACTGGTGTTAGATGACGTCTGCAGTGCCAATGATGATGACTGACTTTTGTCAGTGGTGCTTACTGACTTTTGTAGGACTAGTGATGATGATTGACCTTGTAGTTCCAGTGGTGGTGACTGACCTCAGTAGTGCCAGTGGTGATAAACCTTTGTAATGATGACAGACCTCTGTAATGCAGTTGGTGATGACATCTCTGTAGTGCCAGTGGTAATGACTGGCGTCCATAGTGATAGTGGTGATGACCAATATTGCTAGTATTGATAACTGTCCTGGGCTGTGCAGTTGGTGATTACTGATTTCTGTGATGACTGACCCTGGCAGTGCCAGTGCTGATCGACCTTTTGAGTGTTAGTGGTGGTGATTGACCTATGTAGAGCCAATGGTAATGACTGACAGCTGAAGTGCCACTGGTGATGACTGACGTCAGTAGTGCTAGTGATGGTGATTGACTGCTGAAGTGCCACTGGTGATGACTGACCTCAGTAGTGTCAGTGGTGATGATTGACTCCTGAAGTGCCAGTGGTGATGACTGACCTCAGTAGTGCTAGTGGTGATGACTGACTTTCATAGTGTCACTGGTGATGCCTGTCTCAGTTGTGCCAGATGACTGACCTCAGTAGTGACAGTGGTGATAGCTGACTTCAGTAGTACCAGTGGTGATAACCGATCTCTATGGTGCCTGTGGTGATGGCTGACTCGGTAGTGCCAGTGGTGATGACAGACCTCAGTGGTACAAGTGTTAATGAATAGCTTTCGTACTTTCCATGGTGAATATTGATTTCTCTAATGCCAGTGGTGTTGACTGTCCTCTGAAGTACCACTGGTGATGACTGTCCTCTGACGTACCAGTGGTGATGACTGACATATATATTGTCAGTGATTATGACTGGCCATTGTAGTGTAATAACCTGTAGTGCCAGTGGTGATGACTGACCTCAGTAGTGCTAGTGGTGATGACTGACCTCGATGATGTTAATTGTAATAACCTGTAGTGCCAGTGGTGATGACTGACCTCAGTAGTGCCGGTGGTGATGACCGATCTCAGTAGTGCTAGTGGTGATGACTGACCTCAGTAGTGCTAATGGTGATGACTGACCTCAGTAGTGCCGGTGATGATGACCGATCTCAGTAGTGCTAGTGGTGATGACTGACCTCAGTAGTGCTAATGGTGATGACTGACCTCAGTAGTGCTAGTGGTGATGACTGATCCTAGGTGTGCCATTGGTGCTGAATTACGCCTGTGATGACTGGCCTTGTGGTTTTAAGTAACTTCATCACGGCCTGTGGTATTCATTGACCTCTGTAGTGCCATAGGTGATGACTGACATCCTTAGTGCCAGTGGTACTGAATAACTGAGGTGGTGTCAGTGGTGATCATTGGTCTTGGTAATGTTAGTGGTAATGACCTGTGGTGCCAGTGGTGATGATTGAGCTCTCTAGTGCTTGTTGTGGTTAAGTGACCTGTAGTTCCAGTGGTGATGACCGATCTCTGTATTGCCAGTGGGGGAAGACGCCACCCATTTTCACCTGAAGTGCCAGTGGAGAATGACACTGTCTGTAGTACCAATGGTTTGGTTGACCTCTGTCTCCCAGTAATGCCAGTTGTGGGTGACTCTACCTTTAATGTAATTAGTTTTCGCTCTAAACATATTTATTATCTAGCTGTACACAGTCAAAGCATTTCAGTGTGAGCGTGGGTGAAGGGGACATTTCTTGGGGTAGGTGGAGGCCAGTATGGAGCGTATTCGAGTGGTGGGTGATACCGTCTCTCACCTTCGATGCAAGTGGTGGATTGACGTTTCTCCCTCCTCCTTGTAGTGCCAATGTAGAGGGACTGTGCCCTTCTACCCCTTTAGTTCCAGCGGTGGGGGAATTGTGTCCCTCTTTCCTCTTAGTTCCAGTGGTGGGTGACGCTGGTTTTCTTCCCGTTTAGTGTCAGTGGTGGGATGACGTTACACACTCCTCCTGGTGTCAGTGGTGGGTGATATTGGCCTTCTTCGCTTGCACTGACAGTGTTGGAGTAGCCTTTGACCTGAAGGGGTAGTGCCGCCATGTTGATGGATACTACAATCGTACTCAAGGGTCTTACCGTTGTGCTCAGAGTTTCGTCCTGTTGTGTTCATAGATCACACCGTCGTGCTCAAGGGTCGCACCGTCGTGCTCAAGGATCGCACCGTCGTGCTCAAGGGCCGCACCGTCGTGCTCAAGGATCGCACCGTCGTGCTCAAGGATCGCACCGTCGTGCTCAAGGGCCGCACCGTCTTGCTCAGGGGCCGCACCCTCGTGCTCAAGGGCCGCACCCTCGTGCTCAAGGGTCGCACCGTCGTGCTCAAGGGCCGCACCGTCGTGCTCAAGGATCGCACCGTCGTGCTCAAGGATCGCACCGTCGTGCTCAAGGGTCGCACCGTCCTGCTCAAGGGTCGCACCGTCCTGCTCAAGGGTCGCACCTTCGTTATCAAGATCGCACCGTCGTGCTGTAGGGGCTAAGTATTATGTCGGATGGTGGCTGCTGGCCCCACTGACTGCTATAAGCCAGTATGTAAACATCGGCCAAGGAAACCTCTCAGTAGTGTCACACTCGCCTATATTTCCAAAATTATTGCGTCTCTGCCATACAGGAAACTGGTTTCGGATGAGAGGGAAGGTTTCATAGGGTTTTACCAAGCTACCACATTCCGCGAGGCTGTCATTCAAAGTTCGTCTTGTTCAGGCATGGATCATTCGGAGGGCGGCGTATTACGTCGGGCGAGGCTGACCAAATAACACAAGTAACAGAGGGCCGTGTGTTGAGCGTCCTTACGGTAACAAGAGGAACCCACCACCGTCGTCATCGTCATCATCATAAGGATCCTCCCACTAAACACGTTGAGAGATTTTCATCTCTGCGTCAGAGGGAGACAGTGTGGCACTGGTGTGTCCTGGTGCTGGTCTCCCTCCCTGCCTGCCTGCCTGCCTCGCCTCACACGCGCAGGGTAAAGGCTGCCTTCATAAAGTATCCTCACCGTGCCGGCCGACCCCGCTCCCTCCCGCCTCCTTAAGACCTGGGCAAAAACTGTCAATTTAGGCGGTGACATGGTGGGTAGTCTGTGTAATGAGGAGGGAGATTGGTGGTGGTGTATCGTGGGGCGATCCAAGGGGGGAGGGGGGGGGGCTGAGTTGGCCTGGCTCCCAGGTACCCTGGGTAGGGGGAGGGGCCGGGTGTGTGTGTGTGTGTGTGTGTGTGTGTGTGTGTGTGTGTGTGTGTGTGTACCTTGTGCCAGTGTCTGAGGCTCAGCTCTACCCCTTCAGCTTGGTCCAGCTTGAATTTGACTTTTGCTGGGGAGAGAGAGAATAAAAAAGGAATGTGTTGTTTACTCTCCATCCTGTGGATGGTTGGGCCAAAGAAGATAGAATGCACCAGAGGTTCAGGAAGTGAGCCACAGTGAATTACGTAAGACGTTATGGAACCAAGCCGCCTCCACCGTAGGATTACCGATCAATAAGGATGATTGTGGCGGCAGCCTGCAAGCCTACTGACGGCCTGTTTGGGTACACCCTGTGGGTACTCGTCATCCAGGAAGTGTTCCATACCTGCAGGTATGTGTGGAGGCATTGCGGGCTCTAAACCGTGAACGCATTTTTTTCATGTCTTCGTCACTTTTCACTGGTAGTATTATGGAGAAGTGGCGATGAATTTCTGTCTAGAAGGTAAGGCATGTGTGCGAGTAGGATGAGAGGAGGGTGAGTGGTTCTAGGTGTAGTTGGGTTGTAGAGTCCACCACGTATGTCATTACAGTAAAGAAATATTACCGAGCGTACTACTAAGGATGATCACCTTCTGTGTTCTCCATTCATAATCCTGTAATGTCGCACGATCCTGGTCCCTGAGGATGAAATTTGAGTTATATCGGACGTTATCGGGAATGTTGATGGCTGGTAGTCACTGAGGACTGTGAATGTTCTTTGCTCATGTGTAGGGATGATGGGCGCCGGGGAGGGAACGCTGGTAAAGGGAAGGATGGCAGTACATGGGATGGTTAGCTAACAGGATAAGTGGCTGTTCGTGACGAGGTTATCTGCTGTCATGCCGTAGAATTCCGGTGTAAACAGAACGGTAAAGCAAAAGGAGGAGGTGGGTCTGGAGGGAGAGGGGTACCAGACGCTGGTGCCTAGGAGGAGGGTGTCAGGAGCTGGTGGCCAGGGGAAGGGTGCCAAGTAGCTGGTGGCTAAGTGAAAGGTGCCGGGGAACCGGTGGCTAGGGGAATTTCGCCAAGAAGCTAGTCACTAGGGGAGGGACTTCGGGCTCCTGGTGGCTAGACGAAGGGAGAAAGGGAGATGGTGGCTAGGGGAAAGGCACCAGTGAACTGATGGCCTGGGAAGCGTTCCAGGAAGCTAGTGGTCAGAAGAAGGGTGCCAGGAAGCTGGTGGCTCGGGGCAAGTTGCTAGGGAGATGATGGCTAGGGGAAGGGTGCCAGGGAGCTAGTGGATAGGAAACGGTGTGTGGAGGGTGGATGATGAGAGAGAGTGCCTAAACGGTAGGGCGTACCAGATCCAAGGTCAGTGGTAGCAGGAACCATGTGGGTTGTGGCTAGTGCCGAGGGTGAGGGGTGTGGCTGGTGCTGAGGGAGGATGTGTGGCTGTTGCCGAGGGTAGGGGGTGTGGCTGTTGACATAAGGAGGTGTGGCTGGTGCTTAGCGACGAGGATGTGGCTTGTGTCAGGGGAGGGGGATGTGTTTGGTGTCGAGGGATGAGGGTGTGGCTGGTGCTTAGGGAGGGGGTTTGATTGGTACTGAGGGGAGGGGGTGTGACCAGTGCAGAGGGGAGGGGGTGTGACCGGTGCAGAGGGGAGGGGGTGTGACGTGCTGAGGGGAGGGGGTGTGACTGGTGCTGAGGGGAGGGGTGTGGTGCCACTTTTCCAAAATACTTCCCCACACATACATCACAGAACCTCAGCCACACACCTACATATATTCTCTTTAACTCAGTCTTCCATTTCAAAACCTCACCTTTCCCTCACCAACCCATTTTTCTTCTCTGACCACCATTTGAAGATTAGAAAGGGGGGTTATGCTTCTGGTAGTGAAGGGGTTGGGGAGAGGTGAGGGTTGGGAGCATGGTGGAAGTGGTGGGGGAAGGGAGGCTGTAGAGTAGTGAGAGTCAAGGGTGGGGGGCTGGGGAATGGTGGGGGAAGCCTGTGGATGATGGGGGAATGCTAGGGGTGGGTGAGGTAGTATTTGGAGGGGTCTGGGGTTGGGGGAGTCGGGGGGGATGGTGGGGTAAGTAGGGGGGGGGATAGATGGACGGAGGTTGTCCAGGAGGGGTTACAGAGGGTGGGGGAGTCTGCAGAGGAAGGGGTACTGATGGTGGGGAGGCTGTAGAGATGGGGTAGGATGGGGGTATGGAGGATGTTCCATGGGTGGGTGTGGCAGGAGCGGTGTATGATGTTGTAGAGGAGGGGATACCAAGGATGAGGGATTAGTAGGGGAGGGGGTACCTAGGATGATGGGGCCAAGGGAATGGGTGGGGAGGCTACAGCGGAGGGGGGTATCAAGGGTCGGGGCGGGCGGGAGGAGACTGTAGAGGAGGGGGTACCAAGTGTGGGAGAGACTGTAGAAGATGGGTTACCGAGGGTTGGGGGGGGAATGAGTGGGTCTTGGCTGTAGAGGAGGGGGTGCAGGGTGACAGCTGGTGTCCGGCACCAGCCGTGTGGACGCCACGTTCGCGTATTTCTTCAGTGGTGGGTCTTCGTGTTAGGCATCAACAGCCATGTGGCCTTATTAACTCTAAAACACTTGTGGTTTTACGATCGTCTCCTGCTGTAATGATGGTACTTCGTGTCGTAAGACTCTTAGTGTGGTAACTAAGACTAATATGTTAAGTGTTACACTGGTGCAGGAGACCCCCCACTTTTCTGGTGGTTAAGTGTGGGTGTAAGAACGCTTAATAGTAGCAGACTGGACCAGCAACAATCTGAGGAGCGCCCTCACTGGCAAGCAACTTTGCTCGGGCAAAAAATGGTCACCGCAAGTCTTGCTTGCTGAAAATATGTAAGCACTCATCCTCCACTTTAAATGCCGGCGTTCATAATAGCGATAATCCCGCAGTGAATCATGCAATGCCTTCCTTCTGGGTAGTAGCGTAGGGGGGGTGATAGTAGCACATGTTCCCTTCTGTCAACTAACCAAGTCTTGTGTGCCCATGTTACATTTCTCTGATAAAAAAGTTATGTTTGATCATAGTTATTATGGCCACTCTTGATTCATTTATGAAAGATGTTAAAGCCCGGGTGTAGGACATTTCAGCAGAATCATAGTTGTGCGTGATCCACGCGAACAATATTAAGCAGTGCATGGCACATGATGATGATATATAGCCGTGCGTGGCCCATGCTAACACTTGAAAGCTACACATGGCCCACCTTAACGAAGGATCATGAAGCGTACGTGGGAATCGTTGAACACCACGATGAACGGCAGCATACATCCGTGGAACACGACGGGGCGGAGGGGTGAACACCGACCACAACCTCCAGTCTAGGGTCTGGCCACTTATGACGCCATCATACCAAAGGGTCGTACTGGCGTACTCAAGGTTCGTACCATCATGCCCCAAGGATCATACTGCCGTGCTCAGGGGTCGTATCATCATACTCGGAGATCGTATTGACATGCTCAAGGGTCTACCAACCTTCTGAAGGGTCGCACCGTCGTGCTCAGGGTCGCACCATCGTGCTCAGGGTCGTACTGTCGTGCTCAGGGTCGTACCGTCGTGCTCAGGGTCGTACCGTCGTGCTCAGGGTCGCACCGTCGTGCTCAGGGTCGTACCGTCGTGCTCAGGGTCGTACTGTCGTGCTCAGGGTCGTACCGTCGTGAGGAGGGTAAGATGCGCGCTGTCCACTGCTGAAGAATACATTAGATTAGTTAATAGATACTTTCGCTCTAATGAAGGGAGTCTGCTCTTTACTTACGTGCAATGTTCGTGGTGGGGTAATTAAGCAGTGACTCTTGCCTCCACATGTACCGAAAATAATGACCGGCAGATTTCCTTTAATTAGTCCCCTCCTCCTCCTCCTCCTTCTCCTCCTCCTCCTCCTTCCCCCACTCCCCGGCCCGCGACCCCAGACCATGAGTGGTCGGCGGTGGCCTCCACGCCCGCCCTGCTCTGATCATCGGGCTGGTCCTTCCTCAACGACTGTTCGTGATCTCAAGATGTGTTCCCTTGATAATAATCAGTAGCGTCTTCATGATCGTGTCCTCTGCTATATGCCTTGTCTCCCCCATTCCGTACTCGCCACACTGGACCCCCGCCTGAGATATATAGCCCACGCGTTGCTCGCCATCCGCCGGGGATTAGTGTTAGTTAGGCCATGCCATCATGCTAGCCCTCCACTGCTAGTCAGGCTATGACTTCTAGCTGGCCCTCCAGTGCTCGTTGTTCCTTAAGCACTGCCTCGACCTTACCCCGGATTCAGCCCTTCGTCTCCGGCACACCACAGAGTCTGGGTCCTGTGGTCGTCAGGCCCCAACGTTTACTTCTCAGCGTAGGGCAGACCCCAAAATTTACCCAATCCCCAGTCAACACTATACCACAAGATTTAGCCCCCATCGTTCACCATACCCCATAGTGTAGCCTGCAATGTTCACCAGACCCAGAAACGTAGCCCCCATGTTCTTCATACCCAGAAACCTAGCCCCCAGTGTTCACCGAACCCAGAAACCTAGCCCCCAGTGTTCACCGAACCCAGAAACCTAGCCCCTAGTGTTCACCATACCCAGAAACCTAGCCCCTAGTGTTCACCAGACCCCAAGACTTTAGACCCCAGTGTTTACCGCGCCCCCGGATCTAGCCCCCAGTGTTTTTCAGACCTTAGCATATCTTAGAAGCCACAGTCGTACCAGACTTGAGGAAGTCAAGTGTTCCAACCATCCTGTTCCACTGTAGGAATCATTAGAACAACAGCAACAATAAAGACAAGGGACTGGCAGCAAAATTCTAATATCCAGTAAATAAGGAAAATGGGAAGTGTTTTTAGCGTAACAATAAGGTCATTTGCATAATTTACTCGTGGGGTGATGAATGAAGTGGCTGACCAGCCCCGCCCAACCCCTCAGCCAACCCCATCCGTTGGTGGGGTTAGTGGGTGGTGTACAGAGGAGGAGAATAAGTGGTAGGGTACGTGGGGGTGGTGATCGATAGTGGTAACACGTGGGTGAAGTGTTGAGTTATGGGTACAGGAGTGAGTAGATATTGCAAGGGTGGGAGGAGTGGGGGTTGAGAAGAGGGGGAGCCAGTGTGGGGAGGGGCGTGTGAGGTGCGGCTGCCATTACCGGAATGAGGTTGTGTTGTGTTGGGAGGTGAGAAGACGGGGGTGTAAGGGGTGTGGTGGTGGTGGAGAGTGGGGAGAGCGTGTTGGTGATGGTTGAGGATGGAAGAGTATGTTGGTGTTGGGATGTGGGAATTGATGGTGATGGTAGGGGATTGAGGAAATTGGTGATGGTGATGGCAGGGGATGAAGAAGTGTGTTAATGTTGGGTATGGAAGAGGTGGTGATGGTGGAATAATTGTGGTAGGAATTCTTCGACCTTTGGGAATCGGTATATCCTGGCTGGAATGTGGATGCGTCATCTTTAAGCCCTTAAGTGCGTCGACCTGCCCCCATAAGTACGATAGATTAGGTTCCTTAAGTACAACGACTTAACCATCTAAGTACAACAACTTCACTCCTGAAGTACAATGACACCTAAAGTACGATAACCTAACCCCTTAAGCACGATATGCCTTCCCCTTAGGTACGACGAATAGCCCCATAGGTTCTACGACCCAATCCCTTAAATATGATGCTATTACCCATTAAGTAAGGCGCTCCCCCTCCCATGTACGATGACTTTACCCCTTAAGCACGTCGAATTTACTCAAATATAACGACAATTTTCTAATGATTTGCCCGTGAGGACGATGACGAGTTCAGTGGTCAAGGGTCAGGTTGCGGTAACCAGTGGGTCAAGCTGTCGTGCTCAAGGGTCAGAGTCGTCATTCTGAAAGGGTCAGATCGTCGAACTCAAACGGTCAGGTTGTCGTACTCGAGGGGTCATGCGTCATATACCCAAAGGGTCAAGTTGCTGCACTTAAGGAGGTCAAGTCGTCATACTCGGAGGGGTCAACTTGTCATTCTCGTAGGTTCAAATCGTCGAACTCAAGAGGGTCAGATCCTGATACTCCAGGCGTCAAGTCATACTCAAGTGGTCAGGTTGTCATACTCAGTGGGGCAAATCGTCATGCTCAGTGAGTCGTCATAAACGAGGGATCTAATCCTACTGAAGAGGTTCAAGTGTCTTACTGTTGTCTCTGTGTCCAGACAGACAGTAGGGTGTCGTCAAAACTCTATTTTCAGTGTCCTGGTCGGCCAGTGGATTCCAACCACTTTATTTTTTTTTCTCCACCTTTTTAAGTGGGAGTGGGAGGGAGAGGAAGGGGGTCCTTTTGTATGTCAGAGATTTGAATCTCTTAACAAAATTTCACCCTGGCATTTATTTTTATATTTTCAGGGGTTTTGGGTAAGGTGGCGTCGGTCAGTCTTGCCAAACCCCCACCAGCTTTAGTTTTAATGTAGTGGTGGAATATGTTTTATTCTATACTGCAGATTGGAAGCCCCAAGTGCCTGCTTCTGGGATGCTACATTTCCTGTTTCATTCTCCAGAAGATATTAAACCCTAGTGCACGATAAGTGTCATTTTCCAGCACGATTGTACGACTCTTATATATATATATATATATATATATATATATATATATATATATATATATATATATATATATATATATATATATAAGGAATAGAGTGAATTGGATCGATGTGGTATACCGGGGTTGACGTGCTGTCAGTGGATTGAATCAGGGCATGTGAAGCGTTTGGGGTAAACCATGGAAAGTTGTGTGGGGCCTGGATGTGGAAAGGGAGCTGTGGTTTCGGGCATTATTGCATGACAGCTAGAGACTGAGTGTGAACGAATGGGGCCTTTGTTGTCTTTTCCTAGTGCTACCTCGCACACATGAGGGGGGAGGGGGATGGTATTCTATGTGTGGCGAGGTGGCGATGGGAATGAATAAAGGCAGTGTGAATTGTGTGCATGGGTATATATGTATGTGTCTGTTTGTGTATATATATGTGTACATTGAGATGTATAGGTATGTATATTTGCGTGTGTGGACGTGTATGTATATACATTGTGTATGGGGGTGGGTTGGGCCATTTCTTTCGTCTGTTTCCTTGCGCTACCTCGCAAACGCGGGAGACAGCGACAAAGCAAAATAAATAAATAAGTATATAAGGTTATTAGGTACAGTAGGGTTGAGGGTCAAGTCAATTGGGAGGTGAGTTTGAATGGAGAAAAACTGGAGGAAGTGAAGTGTTTTAGATATCTGGGAGTGGATCTGGCAGCGGATGGAACCATGGAAGCGGAAGTGGATCATAGGGTGGGGGAGGGGGCGAAAATCCTGGGGGCCTTGAAGAATGTGTGGAAGTCGAGAACATTATCTCGGAAAGCAAAAATGGGTATGTTTGAAGGAATAGTGGTTCCAACAATGTTGTATGGTTGCGAGGCGTGGGCTATGGATAGAGTTGTGCGCAGGAGGATGGATGTGCTGGAAATGAGATGTTTGAGGACAGTGTGTGGTGTGAGGTGGTTTGATCGAGTGAGTAACGTAAGGGTAAGAGAGATGTGTGGAAATAAAAAGAGCGTGGTTGAGAGAGCAGAAGAGGGTGTTTTGAAGTGGTTTGGGCACATGGAGAGGATGAGTGAGGAAAGATTGACCAAGAGGATATATGTGTCGGAGGTGGAGGGAACAAGGAGAAGAGGGAGACCAAATTGGAGGTGGAAAGATGGAGTGAAAAAGATTTTGTGTGATCGGGGCCTGAACATGCAGGAGGGTGAAAGGAGGGCAAGGAATAGAGTGAATTGGAGCGATGTGGTATACCGGGGTTGACGTGCTGTCAGTGGATTGAATCAAGGCATGGAAAGCTGTGTAGGTATGTATATTTGTGTGTGTGGACGTGTGTATGTACATGTGTATGGGGGGGGTTGGGCCATTTCTTTCGTCTGTTTCCTTGCGCTACCTCGCAAACGCGGGAGACAGCGACAAAGTATAAAAAAAAAAAAAAAAAAAAAATATATATATATATATATATATATATATATATATATATATATATATATATATATATATATATATATATATATATATATATGTGTGTGTGTGTGTTTGTGTGTATGTGTACCAGTATATGTATTTCAGGTGCCTGGGTGTATTTGTGTGTACACACATGTATGGTGGTGAAACTTATAGATATTGTGTATCAAGCATTGTGTACACCACACTTGAGGAATGGGTAGTTCATCCTGGCCGGGGTTGGGGCTGTTGGTGTTAGTTCAACCAGTTTATGCACCAATCCACCTTGCGCTGGCAAGACTTTACATGCAGTAAACAAACTCGAATGTATTGAGTAATAAAAATACAGATGAATATAAGGCACGAGACAGAGGCCTGTTGAGGGACCTGTGTTCAGTATACAGAGCCACACATTATGGTTGCGGTCGGCACATACTTAGAGAGGAAAGCCGTACGTACAGCCAGTAGTCACAGAGGTTGGGTTATTATAATGGTATATGGACTGTAGGGCAGTGCATAAGGCAGGTTACATAATATGTGCACAATTGAGTACATTAATGAGGTTCACAGTCTTCGAACGCCCGGCTACTGGAGGAGGGCGTCCTTAAGCAGGACAGTGTCAGTGTGGTACAGGATTTACAGAGTTATTTAACTATAAGACATGTTGGCATGAAGTCTGTGGTAAAGGTGTTCTCTATAACGTAACACTAGCTCGTGCTTATATGGTACATCGCATGACAGACACAGAGTTGTATCCACTATGACATTACGTTTTGCCTGCCAGATATATCCATACCTCATTCATATTCTGGCAATTGCAGCATCATAGTGTCTGGTTCTGGTCTTGGACTAACCATATGTGTTCATAGGTGTAACTCCTGGCACAACACTTGATGCTGGGACATCTGATTTCTCTGCATCTTTGAGCAAGGTCGGCTCATCGAGGGCATCACGAATTAGTACGGATTTTCATAACTTCAGCCATACAGAGAAGCATTTCAGGTCTTCTCACTTAGGAAACATCCATGTAGACGGGTTATTGCAACTGTGATTGGGCTCAGCATGTATGGCAGCCATAAACTATACCATGTGAAACAGCAGACGCCTTCCACTGCCCCCAGGGGAAAACAACCTCTTTGATACCACTGTTCTCCTTGTTCCCCTGGGGCTTCTGCTCAGATCACAGCCCAAGTTGACGTTGAGAGTTAATTATGACACCTTATCACACCGACACCATCAATACTCGACATAGTCTCTCGCATATTGCATATACAGATGGGTCGTTACAACGAACCACGAGTGCTGCTGGTCGTGATCTTGTTAACACCTGCTGATGGTTAGTGCCAGGGACAGGGAGTCGGGTTCAGTGATTGGGCATCACCACTCCAAACGGAACTGTTTACTCATGGCCCTTGAACTTGTACATGGCTCCAAGATAGATAGACTGTGAGTGGTTCTCTCTCCTCTCATCGAGTGCACTAAACTCCTTTCAGCCCGGTTGTAGTGAGCTGTGTGAAGTATGACACAGGTATAGCCAAATTACCCATGACGGAGTCCAATTTCTCTGACTTCCGCCTCACGCTGGGCTCAGAATTCATGATACGGCTGATGAATTAGCAGAAACGTCGCTTCGAAGGATGTAATTATCACCTGCGTCACAAGGAACTTAGAAATTCTTTTGGATTTAAGACGATATGAAATCTACATAACCATCTCTATCTACCATCGTAATTTCATGCTAGAACTCCACTACAGTAGAAGGCATTTATCTTGGTTTCCCAGATAAGAGTTGGAGTTTGTCTCTTCCGTAGGCAGCGAACAGACTAAATGGAAACACTGCCAGCATAGCTACTCCCACACCCTGCCACTTTAGCGAATTCAGAGTAGCGAATTCAGAGGTGAATTTTACCGACCATGAACAGATATGTGTAAGCACCTAATGCATATGTGTTCTACCTCATGTACTTGAAAAGCGTCCGAACTTTACTTGTTGTAAATACTTTTTAATCATGTACATTGTTGAATAATGTATTCATTGTTGATAATAATCTTTCGTAAAGTTCACTTATTATGATTCGTTCAACGCTGTCCACCCTTGTTGACACTGTTCTCACGTTGTTACTTTTAGTGTGCATCAGTTATGGAGGCCCAGGACCTGGACCTTTCGTGCACCCTGTATCTTCACAACGTCACTCCCTACAGGACAGGTAGGAGTGCACAACAAAGTAGCCGGCCTTGCGGCTCAGATCAAATCAAACATAGTTTGAAGTCTACCTGTGTCTCTGGCGTGTTCGTCCATTTCATCAACATGATTATGATGATGTGGAGGTTGGCTGAGGGGTTTCCACACCGCTTTGGCTGCCAGAAGGACGCTCGTGCGCTCAGATATCCTGATGTTACAGACCACCTCAAGTACCTCATGCCATGCGGGCTGATCAGACGTCTCTATTCGTGAGAGAGGAACTGTCCCGGCTTAACGAGGTCCACTGGACGCTGAAGTGTGCTACTGAAGGGACGACCTCGGAGCGAGGGTCGTGTGAGGTTCCCCAGAGACATGGCTGTGTGTAGGCTGACAGGGGTCGGAGGCGGACGATGACTATGGATGATGCTGGGCATGTGGAGGGATGTGGCTGGGAGAGCTCACCTTAGACACAGTCTATTGACATCGCCAAGATCTAGATCTCAGCATAAACAGGGAACACGCTTGGTTTTCTCGGAGTTGCAGAACTCTAAGAAGACCTTCAATCATATTCTCTCTCTCTTCTCTTCTCTTCTCTTTTCTCTTCTCTTCTC
Source organism: Panulirus ornatus (assembly GCF_036320965.1). Classification (NCBI taxonomy): domain Eukaryota; kingdom Metazoa; phylum Arthropoda; class Malacostraca; order Decapoda; family Palinuridae; genus Panulirus; species Panulirus ornatus. Next base: position 16,268,686 of record NC_092224.1, read on the forward strand.
TTCTCTCTCTCTCTCTCTCTCTCTCTCTCTCTCTCTCTCTCTCTCTCTCTCTCTCTCTCTCTCTCTCTCTATATATATATATATATATATATATATATATATATATCAACACAATAATCATACCCCTACACTATGCCTTAGGTATGTCAATAAGGCACCAGAATTACATGTTGAGCAAGCCTCTCACACAGATTTATAAACCTGCGGCATACATCTTTGCATTCCACGGCTATGTTCCGTTTCTCCAATTTACTTTCCCCGCCCATGCTTTTTCTTTTCTCCCCTCCTAACCACCTAGTAATAATTAAAAAAGCAAGGGGGCAGTCCTGGCCAGGCTGGGGATGTATAATTGGGCAGGGGGAGGCTCCTGCTCGGGTATGGGTGTCGAGTGGAGTAGAGGAGGTCCTGGTGAGGGTTGGGGCTTGGGATGAGCACAAAGGCTGTCTTAGTCAGGTGAGGGTTGTGATAGTGGGGTTAGCCTGGTTAGGCATGTGGGAGGAAATGAGGTTAATTCTGGCCAGGGCGGGCTTGTTGTGTGAGGTGAGGTTTGGCCCTGGTAAGGTGGTGTTTGGGTTAGGGGTAGGGGAAAAGGTCCTTCTGAAGACAAGGGCCTCTGCCAGGCTAAAGCTTAGCGAGTCATGAAGGAGAATGTTGTGGCATGGGTTGTGTGGGAAGGTTCAGGTGGTCTCTGTAGTCTGAATTTGATTGTTGGGTAGGTATGGGTTCAGGGGTGATGCTGGGAGGCCTGCATCGCTCAACCAGCCAGCACACACGGCTCGTCGTGCTCTGTGGCACGTGACCTCGCATCACCATTTTCTCTTCCGGCAGCAGGACCACAGGGCCGCTTGCCTCCCTTGCCGCCACAGCCAGACGACGGAGCGCAAGATGTAGACATGTGGCCCAAGGTGACCACGCGCCTCGGTAAAGCTTGGTCCACTTCTCTCGTTTTCCTCCCTATGTCTCCAGAGTGCAAAGTTGCCGACTTACCACGCGGGTGTGTCGTCTGTCCCTTACACAGCTTATGTAAGATATTAGCACGAAGTCATCACCAGCCATTTATTGGTGTAGGCTCTTCTTGACCCAGCATCGTTGCGCTCTTCTCTTGAGAGAGAGAGAGAGAGAGAGAGAGAGAGAGAGAGAGAGAGAGAGAGAGAGAGAGAGAGAGAGAGATTCAGTGGAGTTGCTTTTCTTTACGAATACCTTTAGCTTTGTTGATGATACACTGACAGCTGGTTGGTGCATAGGAATGTGTTTCGTTTTCCATGTGTTGTTACATATGGTAGTGTTATTTTAGTCTTGCACAAATAAGGATACATTTAATTAAAACTGAACTATAAATGATTCGTCTTCCACATTCACCGACTCGTACGTCATGAAGAGCATCACTTGTTATGCACGTACGTGGTATCTTAGACCTCTGAGCTTGACAGTTCGGCCCTTAATGAAAGCCTGGACTGTGACCCAATCCTCAAGGACCGGGTCAAAGCCCAGGCCATCATACCCTAGGGTCGTGCCGTCGTGCTCAAGGGTTCCACCGTCTTGCTTAAGGGTCGGAACTACGTGCTCAAGGGGTTACGTCGGGTAGAAATGTAAAGTTGACCGATGGCCCAACTGCTTTTCCCCAGGAAGATAAGGTACTATATATACTGTTCGTTGCTTCACACGTAGCAAGATCGCGCAAGAACACACAGAGAACGGCTTCATTTACTCGCATCCACTCTGTAGTTGTTATCATGTATAATGCTACGAAACCAGAACCACTTATTCAGTCAGGTCCCACAAACCTTTCCGTGGTTTCCTCAGACCAGTTTATAGTCCCTGGTTCAGACCAGTGACAGCGCGTCGCCTCTTGTATACCACATCGCTCTAATTCGCTTTATCCCATGCACGCCTCTCACTCCGATAACTCACAGCCTCTTTAATTTCATCCTTCAGCCTTCTTTTCGATCAGTCCTTTTCTTTTATTACCACAACTTCTGAAAACTGTATCCTCGTGGTCTTTAGTTATCACCTGCATGTATCTAGACCATTTCAACATACACTGTTCAGCTCTCCCAGTCATACTCATCTTACTACCACACCTCTCTCTCACACTCCGTCTCCTTCTTCACGCCACATATTGTCCTCAAGCATTGGTATCCAACACATCTACTTTTTTTTTTTGTCCCACTACTCGAACCCATAAAGCACCGCTGGGACTACTGATACCATGAAACATACCCTTCTGTACCCCCATAGACTGTGACCTCTCGTATCACACACTCCTCATTACGCTTACTACTCTGCGTCAACCCTGTGGTTCACTTCCCTTGCCATGTCCACTACCAGGCTTCTAAAACACACTAGTTCCTCCAGGTCTCCACTACTCATGTCCACATGAAAACCAGCCTGCCTCAACCTACTAAACCTCATAACATTACTTTTATTCACGTGAACTCTAATCTTTTTCCCTTTACACACACTCCCATCCTCTGACACCAGCCTCTGCAGCTTGTCAATTAGGTCTGCCACCAGAGCCGTGTTATTTACAAACAGCAACTGATTTTACCTACCAGAACACCCTACGTCTGCTCCCTCGTCATCAAGCACATTCAAAAGTCCTTCAAAAAAATACACTCCATCTCCTCCTTACTTCATCCCTGCCAGTTGCCACTTCCCAAACTATTCTTTTTTTCTAACAATATTCACCTTAAACATCTTATTGTCCTTAAAGTTTACTGATACTTGCTCACCACAACTGTCATTTGCCCTCTTTTCAACCCATGCACCTTCCTTTTGTCTCCCTGCCTCTTTCTCTTATATCTTTCCCAGTCATTAGATTCCTTCCCTGAAAATACCGACCATACCTCCCTTTTCTCTTTTTCTGTCAGCTTCACTTCTTCATCCCACCACTCGCTACCCTTTCTAATCTGCCGTTAGGTTCGGTGATACTCGCTGATCTCGATTCTCCTTTGCCTTCTTTTTCAATACCTGCATGTTTTTCTTGACCTCCTGTCGTTTTTTCTTGTATATCTCCCAATCACTCACTTCATAATAACGCCCATACACCTCTTTCTTTTCTCTTTTACCAGGAACTTTACTTCGTCATGCCACCTTTCTCACTTACCCTCCTTCCGTATGCCACACACTTCTCTCACACGTACCAAAACTACTTCACTAAATATATCCCATCCCTCACCCACTCCCCTTGCTTCGTTTACTCTCACCTTTTGCCATTCTGCACTCAGTCCCTCCTGTTATTTCTTCACACAAATCTCCTTTACACGCTCAGTTATTTTTACCACCCTCTCCTTATCCATACCATTTCATCTTTTACGAAAACTTCTACAAATCTTCACCCTTTCCTCCAACCGGGAATTATCAGACATCCCACCTGCTGTCCCTCTCAGCACGTCTACATACGAGAGTCTCATTTGCACAGTATTACCTGCTAAGCATTTTTCCTGCTTATCCACGTATACTTATGTGTGTATAGGATCTCTGGTATGTATGTTCCTCTTTTTAAACCAGGTATCCTCAGTTACCACGCCTTTTTCATCATCACATAACTCCACAGGCTGTTTACCCTATCTGTTTACTTTCCTGAATACCCCCATCCCCTCCCAGTTATGCCTCAGATACAACATAACCAACTGTCGCATTCAGTTTACCCATTACTAATACCCGATCTTTCGCATCCGGACTGATGACACACACACTCAGCTGCTCCCAAAGCACTCGCGTGTCGTCGTCATTCTTCTCTTGGTCATTTCCTCCGCACCCACATCAGTCTGGGGCTCACCTCCTCGCACTCTTTTACACATTCCTACTACTCCTTCAACATGAGTGCTATCCTTCCCATAGCTCTCGCCCTCATTCTTTACATCTAGGACATTCCCAGTCCATTCTTCCCTTATACCCTTGAGTTTTGTTCCACTCAGAGCTAGAATATGCAGTTTTTTTTTTTCTTCTTCAAACATTCTACCTGTCTTTCCTTTCAGACAACCTAGTTTGAGCCTTCGAAGAGAATGAGCACTCCTCGCTTGGCTCCTCCTTCTGCAAAAAGAGGAAGGGATATGTATATAGTTTGAGTATGGGTCCACGTTGCCCATATTGTCTGCACCAGGTACTCTATAAGGTAGAGCTTGCTGTCAGTGAGATAAAGAATAGTTCAAGTCTTTTTAAGAAAAGGAGGGAATGTGTGAGAAAATGTGTTGTAATTTGCATCTAGGGCCTCTAGGGGAGTGGTGTGTGTGTGTGTGTGTGTGTGTATGTGTATGTGTGTCTAGGTAAACAGGCCTATAAGGGAAGGGGGGAGGGGCAGAGTTGTCAGTACCCCAGTGGGAGAACACGGAAATACAAAAGGAAGGTCATCTTCTGGGCTTTAGTTCGGCGTCTTTCCTTTCCCTTACACACACACACACACACACACACACACACACACACATATATATATATATATATATATATATATATATATATATATATATATATATATATATATATATATATATATATATATATATATGCATTATCTCTTGTACCAGTGTACTGACGTGTGATGTTCCCACCATGTCTAGAGGCAACGTCTCTATACACCCACTGATGCCTGTAGCTACGTCACCCATGTGTTCCTTCTTGCTTTCCATGGTGCACCTCTCATACCATGTACTTTCATGTTCAAATACATCCTTTTTTTTATTTTTATTTCTCAGCGCTTTGATGCTGTACCCTCCTCCTCCTCCTCCCATGTGTGACTGTAGTCCCTCGCAGGTTGTGGTGTATGTCGTCCCTCAGTGCCTAAGGTATAATGCCTCTACCGTACCTGGTTATTATACCTTTTTCATGCGTAGGTGTATTGACTCTCTCGTGTGCCTAAGTGTATTGTCTCTCCTGTACTGACGTATCCTGTCTCTCCTGCATCTTGGGATACTATATTCCTCACACGGAGCCAGGTGTGTATCGTCTCTCTCATATCGAAGTGTACCATCTTCCTTGTACATTGACAGGTGTACCTTCTCTCCAGTAATGACCTGCACCATGTTCCACGTTTATGGCCATAATTACAGTATCCTCAATACTAAGGTGTACCAACTTTCTTATACATGGCCAGGTGTACCGTCTTTTCCGTACCGAGGTGTACCATCTTCATGTATGGTTGTGTGTACCGTCTCTTCCATACCGAGGTGTACCATCATCCTCGTGCATGGTTAGGTGTACCGTTTATCCCTTACCGAGGCGAACCATCTTACTCACACCCTCCGTCTCCTACTGAATCTAATACAGAGATGCATTCGCTTCTTTTCATCCTTCCTAACTGCACTACCTTCTCAGTGCAGTGTCTCAACGCAGCCCTTTTTACACTAACGTGCTACAGTGCACTTTTTTTTCTTCTCTCCCTGCCACGCTACACCCCTCCTCTTCCTCCCATGAATATGCATGTCGTCATTTCCCATGTCTAGGGTGTAATCTCCCATGTCTGGGAGCACTTATCTCCTCCTCCCATAAACAGATGTTTCGTCATGTTTCTCTTATGGCCAGATTTACCATCTCTCTCTCTCTCAGCTCCCATGGTTAGGTGTACCCGTCTTCTGCCACGCTTAAGTGCAAGCTTTGTCTTCCATGTCTCGAGGTACCGTCCTCCACGTTCGTTCCTCCCATTGCTTCATGTCGCCTCATCTCTCTCCCATGTTCAGGGATACCCGTCACTCATGCCCACGTGTGCCTTCTCTCTCATCCGTGTTACAGAGGGCGGTACACTGCCGTCCAGCCGCCGTCCATGTCACCGATCAACCCATCCTTGCCAGCCCCACCTGCGGGAGGCACCAACACTTTTCCCTCTCTCCAGGCCGTTTCTGCTCCTCTCCCTTGTCCCCACAGTGTATCACTCACACCATCCGGACACCACCACGGTCCTCGCACTGACCGAGACATCGTTCCTGGCCTCAGGTGCTTCCCTCAGCACTGAGCTAGGCAGGACTCCTACACACGGCAGACACCGCCCCAGCCGGCAGGTACCTCCTCACCAAGCAGACACGGCTCCCGCCTCCCCCTAGGCGTCGCCTCACGCGGCCGCTGGCACCGCCACCAACGCCGAGCCTGGCTCGTAATACCAGCATAAAGCCCCTGATAGGTTCAGCGGGGAAGGAGTGTCCCATATTGTTTGATGTAGGAGAAGTAAGCCGGTTCAAGAGGCTTGCCCATGATCACGGCCTCTCTGCTGTCTTCATTATTCCATGGCTCACAGGCAGCCACTGGCTGGAGGGGAGACGCACTGCACACAGTCCTGTAGGGCGGGAGGCAACGTTATGTAGTGAGCTGTGTAGCAGATCTTGATGAGGAAGCGCTAATTTGGCCAGATACTCCAGGGAGGTGATCCTGGATGTGATTAGTGGTTATTAGTATGCAGTGAGAGGCCCGGGCTAATTAAGGTGTAAATAATGAGTCCCGTGCCAGATGATGGCTGGCGAGCATCTCGCTGATGCATTATGTGATGCTGATGGAGATGGATAATTTGGAGGGCTCACTGATTCGTCGTTTACCAGGCTGTCTCGTGAAGAGCTTGTCCCTGGACGCCGTATAGCGAGGTGCGGGACGTGGCAGTCGTTGTGAAGGATCAACATGTGGAGGACGACGGGTGGGACAACCCTCGGGGTGTGACGACCCTATTCATGGGGTCGTACCGTAGTGCTCAGGAGGTTTTGATGTCCCACCTTGGATTAGTTGGTCGTGTGCTGGACATTACTCTCTGGAAGTTATGACGACATTTGTTGCAAGCGACGAAGGAGGCAAGTACACTAACCACTGCGGGAGTCGTGGGTCTCCACAAGCTGTAGCACCATTTACTCTGTGTGTGTGTGTGTGTGTGTGTGTGTGTGTGTGTGTGTGTGTGTGTGTGTGATTGTGATGTGATAGTCACGTCAACTCAGGCCACAGAAGGTGTAACATGTAACATGAGCCTGTGTTCCGTAGGTCAGTCGTTTTATTTCTTTTTTTTTTTTTTACGGAGAAAATACATTTAAACCTTTCGTCGGACTGTGACAGTAGCAGTGAGAACGGCCAGATAGCAAACAACTGGACCCAGAAAGCCTTTTATTATACTCTTTGGGTAGATATTTGCCCAGCGCACAAAGCTTTTGACCAGTATTGCTGCAGGCGAATGTAGGTGGGTCCTGGGCCCGAGGGAGTGTTATGGACCCACCTTGCTGGGCTCTAGTACTCACCATGGTAGGCTGAAGTCCCCGCCGTGGTTGAGTCAAAGTCCCCGCCGTGGTTGAGTCAAAGTCCCCGCCGTGGTTGGGTCGAAGTCCCCGCCGTGGTTGGGTCGAAGTCCCCGCCGTGGTTGGGTCGAAGTCCCCGCCGTGGTTGGGTCGAAGTCCCCGCCGTGGTTGGGTCGAAGTCCCCGCCGTGGTTGGGTCGAAGTCCCCGCCGTGGTTGGGTCGAAGTCCCCGCCGTGGTTGGGTCGAAGTCCCCGCCGTGGTTGGGTCGAAGTCCCCGCCGTGGTTGGGTCGAAGTCCCCGCCGTGGTTGGGTCGAAGTCCCCGCCGTGGTTGGGTCGAAGTCCCCGCCGTGGTTGGGTCGAAGTCCCCGCCGTGGTTGGGTCGAAGTCCCCGCCGTGGGTGGGTCGAAGTCCCCGCCGTGGGTGGGTCGAAGTCCCCGCCGTGGGTGGGTCGAAGTCCCCGCCGTGGGTGGGTCGAAGTCCCCGCCGTGGGTGGGTCGAAGTCCCCGCCGTGGGTGGGTCGAAGTCCCCGCCGTGGGTGGGTCGAAGTCCCCGCCGTGGTTAGGTGAAAGTAATCCCGTCATCCACTAGACAGGTGGTGGAAGAGTCCTTAAAACCGCCATGACTTTTTTTCTATTTTTTCTTTATTTTTCGTGATTTCCGTCTATTTAATTTTTTCTTTATTCGAATTAACTCAGAACAAAGGAATTACACTTAATCAAGGATAACGTATGACAATTTGTAAATAACTCGGTCTTGCTGCTCCGGAGATTATTTGATTTCCTTACTGAAAAGGCAAGGAAATGTAGGCAGCGGTGTCTGCTGGTCCATATGTTTATACGGAAGCCTTACTCTGCTTCCTCACTCTCCTCTTGAATGTGAGGGTGCGTTCCATGAGCAGGACGATATGACCCATGGGTATGACGAGCGAGGTTAAGGGCGTGATTATCATACTCGAGGGTCCTGCTTTGAGACTTAAGGTTTGCACTGTCTTACTCAAGGGTCGTACCGTCGTGTTCAAGGGGGCTAGAGGAGCCTGGATGACACTGGTGACCAGGAAGGTAACAGGTGTTAGAGGAGCCTGGATGAAAGTGGTGATAAGGAAGGTTGTACTTGTAAGGTGATCCGTGCGTGCCTCCAAACCTTGGTGGGGAGCACAACAAATGTTGAAGGTCGGGGGGAGGATGTGAGGGAACTCCCGCTGCTGGTGGTGATATAATCCTGGGAGGAGGTGTGACATCCGAGGCCCTTTAGGGGGTGGAGTGGGTGGCGGGGGTGAGGGAAGACGCACGTGCGACAGTTGTCGAGTCCCTGACCCCTTCTCCCACCGCCCTACTCCCTCCTCCCCCGTCCTCATGTTGTCATACATTTGGCTAAAAGTTGAAGGTCCGTGTGTTGGTACATACTGCTGTACGAGTTTTTTGTCAAAGGCGCGCCCCTCTCTCCCTCAAATGGTATAGGAAAGTGGTCTCTCCTTTCTTCTCCATTTGTTATTAAGAGCCGACCCACACACATATATGGTATGATAACATTTTCGTCACAGTGTCGAGGCTAGTCTGTTCTCTGGTTACATTAAAGACTTTATTACAGTTTGATCCACTTGCTCATGACATATATACAGTCACGAGAACATATACTCTGCATCTCCCTGCCCTCATTTAGTGCCTCCCTGTCCTATCCTCATATAATGCCTCCCATGTCCTGCCCTCATATAGTGCCTCCCATGCCCTACCCTCATAGAGTGCTTCCCTGTCCTGCCCTTGTATAGTGCCTCCCGTGTCCTACCCTCATATAGTGCCTCACTGTCCTCTCCTCATGTATTGCCTCCCTGTCCAGCCCTTGTATAGTGCCTCCCTGCCCTGCCTGCACATCGTGCCTCCCCTTGCTATAACCACATCTGGTGCCACGGGTTGTGCCACTGATAGACCACCTTGAAGCTCAGACCTCCAGCGGGGCGGCCCAAGGACTAGCACCAACCAGTCTCAGTGTGACCCCGGTGCGTGCCCATACCCACCTCCCGCTGCTCTGAACTTCCCCGTGATACACGTCAAGAAATTGTATCTCTTAAAGAGTGTGTTAGGTCAGGAGGGAAACCCCGCTAACGACTGTAGCCCAGTGAGGAACTTGACTCGAGTTGGTTTGTTGTGAACTGGGAGAAAAACCGAACCTTGTTGACAACTGTGAGAAAATTTGGTCCTCCCCGCGAAGGGGGCTACCCTGGTCCCACTGGTATTATTATCGTATTTCCTGCAGTTTCTTGCGCTACCAGAGGGAATCTGCGACCATAACCCTGAAATACCAACCAGTCATCCCGTCTAGCGTCGTGACGGGCTCATAAAAGAAGTTCTTGTAAGAAAGATTATTTTCCAGTTGGGAGCTTATTGCTGTGTCGGTACGCAGCGGTGTAAATAGTAGGGACAAATTGACTGGAATTGGGAGAACACGAGTCATCGCCTCCCGCCACCCTGCTCCCACTGCCTCCCCACTACCAATAAAAACGTAACTCGGCCTCATCAAAGCAAGACATAATCCTCACAGTTCCAATATCTTCTCGAGATTCCTGACAAGTTGGAGCAGAAGGTGCCGGCGGAGGTCTTGTTGGAGATTGTTGGAGTGGTGGTGAGGCTTCTGAAGAGGCTGTTGCAGAGGGCTGGTGAGGGTGTTAGAGGCTGTCAAGGCCGTTAATAAGATTAGTGATGGGTCGTGTGGACGGCTGGGGAGGCTGCTTCTATGCCGGCCTCATCATCGGCGTGATCACCTGCACCATCGCGGCCTCCTGGTTCCAAGGGGATGTCTCCAGGTCTAAAAGTAAGTTCTTACGGGCATGAAAATCGGATTTTGGTCCTCGAAGGTGGCGAGGCTGTGGTGGAGAGATGATCAGGTTGGTTGGAAGAAATGTTTGTTGTCCGTATGAGGTGAGGTAGGCAGGCTTAGGAGGATAGAGAATTTTTGGATCGTAGCCATACTGTAATGTGGGTAGTACAGGCTTATAGTTTACCGTACGTTCCGGGACTATTTAAAAAAGAATTGGGTTGTATTATTCGTAGACCACACTGAGGCAGATTTAGGTCGTACATCTGATTTATGACGAACAAATATTGACGTCTGTGACGCTGCCTTCTTCCTGACTGTAATGTGGCGAGAAATGTTAATATGAAATATGTTTGCTTGTACGACTGGAAGCTTTCTTCAACGTTGGGATGGAGAGAATATATATATATATATATATATATATATATATATATATATATATATATATATATATATATATATATATATATATAAAGTGTGTGTGTGTGTGTGTTTAAAGAAGTGGAAACCCTAATTTTGAAAAGAGGAAAGTCATTGTTTGTGTGTGTGTGTGTGTGTGTGTGTGTGTGTGTTACGGGGGGGGGAGAGCTTTACACTCGTGTTGCCCTGTCCATAACTTTATATATATATGTACTATACACACATACGCCAAAGCCAGATATGTATGTGTGCAATGTTGTCTGTGTGTGTGTGTGTGTGTTTAAATAACTAAGTAAATGATTGTTTATTCATTTAGGCAGCCATTTGGCTGAAAATACACAGTTGTGGGATAGATTATTGTAAAACTGGAAGGTAATAATAATTTCCTTAGTTAATTATGATAAAGCTTGAGATCAAGATTGTGTGTGTGTGTGTGTGTGTGTGTGTGTGTGTGTGTGTGTGAGGACAGTTTTCTATGTTTGAGGATGTTTATGGATCATGATGTGAGCTTGTACAGGGCATCAGTGAGACACATCTGTTGCCCTCATTGTAAGGTCATGATGTTACGAAAAACCTCTTTAGTCCTACATGGATCATGTGTTTATCATATATTACAAGCAATTCAAGTTTAGGACGGTGATCCGCCGCTGGACGGCAGCTGCTGTGAACGTTGGAGTTTTTCAATTAAAAGTTGTTGTTGGAGATGGGCGATGGGTGGGAGGCGTCCAGGGAACGACCGCCCGTGATCGTTGGTCGTCAGTAAGCGTCGTGGTGTGGGGACCTGGCTTACTAGCATGGTTGGCTCTGTCGCACCTGCCGCTGTCGACAGACGATGCCATAGACGTAACGCCAGTTGCCACAGACACGGCACAAGCTACCACGTATTTGACACTTGAAGTCACAGACCCGGCGCCAGCTCCCGCCAACACGACGCGAGCCACCACAGGATAGACCCAACATTACCCACCACAAACCTTACATAAGCAGCTACACAGACCAAACCCCAGCTGCCACGCACCCAACACAAGCCAGAACGCCAAGTGGTCTCGCTGGAACCCTTCATCATCATCCACCTCAAGCGAGACACTCCTTCGTTTCTGGGCAAAATTTCTGCCTCCTTTGTGTTGCCGGACGGATTCAGTGTTTGACACATCACTCACTTGGAGGGATCTGTGCCCCCATGATTCAAATGGCATTTTGGAATTTCCTAAGTACATATTGGCAGCCTGGGTTAGTTCCAGTTACGTTTTGGAAGGCAGCTCATCGATTGGTATTATGATTTTTGCTGTAGGAGCGGTGGATATATTGGGTGTTCCATACATATCCTGTAGGCAGTGACGCTAAATAGGAAAGAAAGTGCACGGTAAAGTCCAGGAACTGGGCCTCGGTGATTGAGTTACATAGTGAGAGTTGACAGTAAAGATTGGGCTTCATTGAATGTATTATAAAGCAGTTTACATGTTTACCAAACTATTAACTGGCAGCAAACGGCAATGACTGGGCTATGTATCGCGTTATATAACAAGTCAATTATTCACTCAAAACAAAGTAAAGATACTTTTCCAGCATCTGAGGTAGAACATTGTTATAGATGAAATAGTTACTTATCATCTGATGCTCGCTAGGAATCATCCCTGAACTCTATGATTATACAAGTATCAAGTGCATTATGTTGCACGGTGTGAGGAGAGCTGTGTTGGCAAAGTATACGTTGGGTATGTTCACACTCGCTAGCAGGAGCAGAATTCCATACATGTCAGTAGTCCAGCCTAAGTCGGACGACAACACCAGGGTGTCTGCTGATCCTATGCGTGTGTGTGTGTGTACGTTTTTTTTTGCATGACAATATGAATGTAAATGGACCTGGTTGTGTTGATTTCGCTTCGCGTGAAGTCTAAAAGATTTGGCTCATGTTTTTACTGAACGATGGTTTTTAAGGGTAATCAGGTATACCCAAGGGTTAATCAGTGACACCTCGAGTGTCCAGCAGCAGGAGGTGAGGAAGGACCTGCTTGGTGAAGCGGTTAGCGTTGCTAATCGTGAAGGATTTACGGGCTGCCCAGGGTCGAGCGCATAGGTTTCAATCCTTGTTGTGGTAGTCTGTCCACAGTTAACCCAGCTGTTCATCCTCCCTTGGAGGTTGGGCGATAATGGGTACCTGGCCTTCATTATGTATATATATATATATATATATATATATATATATATATGAGTCGGGGCATGTGAAGCGTCTGGGGTAAACCATGGAAAGCTGTGTAGGTATGTATATTTGCGTGTGTGGACGTGTGTATGTACATGTGTATGGGGGGGGGGTTGGGCCATTTCTTTCGTCTGTTTCCTTGCGCTACCTCGCAAACGCGGGAGACAGCGACAAAGTATAAAAAAAAAAAAAAAAAAAAAAAAAAAAATATATATATATATATATATATATATATATATATATATATATATATATATATATATATATATATATATATATCCCTGGGGATAGGGGAGAAAGAATACTTCCCACGTATTCCCTGCGTGTCGTAGAAGGCGACTAAAAGGGAAGGGAGCGGGGGGCTGGAAATCCTCCCCTCTCATTTTTTTGTTTTGATTTTCCAAGGGAGGGAGCAGAGGGGGGGCCGGGTGGGGGTGTTCCCTCGGGGGCCCAGTCCTCTGTTCTTAACGCTACCTCGCTATCGCGGGAAATGGCGAATAGTATGAAAAAAAAAAGATATATATATATATATATATATATATATATATATATATATATATATATATATATATATATAATATTTTTTTTTTTTTTTTTTTTCTTTTAAACTATTTGCCATTTCCCGCGTTAGCGAGGTAGCGTTAAGAACAGAGGACTGGGCCTTTTTTGGAATATCCTCACCTGGCCCCCTCTGTTCCTTCTTTTGGAAAATTAAAAAAAAAAAAAAAACGAGAGGGGAGGATTTCCAGCCCCTCGCTCCCTCCCCTTTTAGTAGCCTTCTACGACACGCAGGGAATACGTGGGAAGTGTTCTTAATCCCCTATTCCCAGGGATATATATATATATATATATATATATATATATATATATATATATATATATATATATATATATATATATTTTTTTTTTTTTTTTTTCTATTTCTAAACTATTTGCCATTTCCCGCGTTAGCGAGGTAGCGTTAAGAACAGAGGACTGGGCCTTTTTTGGAATATCCTCACCTGGCCCCCTCTGTTCCTTCTTTTGGAAAATTATATATATATATATATATATATATATATATATATATATATATATATATATATATATTGTTCGTGCGATTGCCTTGATTAGGGGATTCAGTTGCCCATGCCTTCTCAACTAACGAAAAACCAATAAAGCACACCTGATTATTTAGACCAGTCGACGTTTCCTGGGTTGGTTGGTGAGACTATCAGTCATAGAGATGACCCTAGCCTTCGTGATGATGCTGGGGGGTGTATATACGCCATCAGGCCTGGAGTGCGGGGCAGGAGAATGTCATCCATGCAAGAGAGAACAGCGTCAAATTCAGTGTGGTATTTGTAAAGAGCATGATTGACGTCAGAGGTTTATAGTCAGGACTAAGACGTTGCGAACCTCAAGCAAGTTGTCACACACCTAGAGCAAGACATCAAGGCCTCCCAGTATGACGGTTCCATCCTTTAAGAAGGAACGACCCTTCAGCACGACGACCCTTCAGCACGACGTTACGCCTCGTGGGTATGATGGACTGGCCTCGAGGGACAGGTCAGAGGTCGGGCTATCGTACCCAAAGGTGTTTCTGTCGTGCTCAAAGGACGCGCCGCTGTGCTCACGGGTTGTAGGCGTTGTGGTTAAGGGGCTGCAGAAGCGGAAGCCATGGCTACGTAGACCTGTGGGGTTACCGGGGGGTTGTTGGGGATGTGCCACCTCTGGCTGGGTAGCCTGTGGGCGTGTCAGACGTGTAGCCAGGCTGGTACCGGTCGGCCGCCTGAATATTTCTTGTTAGTGCTGTGTATGTTGTGTGGTTACTACTTGTTTGCCACGGGGAGAGACTTTTAGACTAGTGTTGCTTCGTGTCTTAACCTTGCGTATTTGTATTATGTCTTTACTCTAGTGAATGTTTACACACACACACACACACACACACACACACACACACACACACACACACACACACACACACACCAACCTAAGCTTGGTACCCAATTATCGACCAGCCCCCGAAGGAAGGATAAATATCTGTGTTTGATGTGGGTCGACTGCCATGCCCAGGATCCAAAAACTGAGAAGTATATTCTAGTTTTAGTCTATTACAGGATGTGTACTTTTTGCTAAGATGTTTCCATGGGAGTAGTACATATCAGCTGATAGTTTGTCTCGTGTGCACTTCTGAGCTGTGACTCGGGCGACAGTTTAGGTAAACGTTGAGTCCCAAGTCTCACTCAGACGCCTGCAGCCTACATCCTACCAGGCAATATTTCATCCACTGTGTCTCACCGTCATTACCCTGCAGTTACTTGGGTTGCTTATCATCAACCATACATCAGGCCAGCTTTAAGAGTTCGTGTTGGTCCCCTTGTAAGTTGATGCAATCCACATGACTCTTACTTCTCTTATAACCTTGTAATCATCCGCAAGCATTTTCAGGTGGGAGTCCAGTCCTCCTGGTGACCCTAACTCATTTCGAGAAGGCTTCTCTGACATGCGCCTTTCGTTCCTCTCCACTAATGTAATGTAAGGCCCTTCTCTACCAACTTCCGATGTACTAGCGTGTCACACGTTTTTTGGCAATCCAGATCCACACCATCGACCCAGGCTTCTATTTTGTTTATAACGGAGCTCACTTTCTCGTAGAAGTCTGCGAGGTTTGTCGCTTGCTACCTCCTCTCCTGAATCCATGTTGTCTCTCTTAGAAGTCATTTTTTTTGAAGTCATCATCATCTCAACTTCTCGGTCTCCTTACTTCACTATATCCATGACATTTGCCCTCTCCCATCTCCTCGTCTCTTTATATTTCACCATCGACATCTCGAGTGTTTATTTGTTTGTGTGTGTTTTACATGGTTTTTGATGTTTGCTTGTATCAGTGTGTTCAGTGTTACGTGTAATGGCTTCTCCCACGACCCTCGCATATTGAAGGTATACTTCTATGACAACACTTTCTTGTGTGACTCCGCCACCAGTGAAAGGGAGGGCTCAGGTGGCAGTGTATTGGCCCCTCCCACTACTCCAGCGAACTCTAGTATCATCCCGACCCTTGCCCATAGAGCAATCCAATAAGTAGTAGGCTGTTGACATCAACCGCCCAGGGGGGTACTACTCTCCTGACTGAGGGGCGTTACAGTGGTGCCCGGAACCATTTTACACTCTCCATATCAGGATTGTTGGTCTTACTTTCTGTCTCATCAAAACAGGATTACCGGGCTGGTCCTACCATCTTCACTTGATAAGTACCATACGCCTACTCAAATGTTGCTAATTTTTTGTTGGCATAAGTTCTCGTACCATCTGCCTGCACGTTCGTCTATAAATGTAATCATGGTAGAGTCAAGCAAGTCCATGGCCTCTAGTCCCAGGCATCATGAGGTGCTAAGAATCTCTGGGTTCCCGCCCGACTCAACTGCCGATGAGAGGGAGGGCTCAGACGGTAGCAGTACCGGCCCCTCCCACGACCTTTCTCTGATAGACCTGCCTCTTTTACTATTCACTATATTAACAGTCATGGTGTCTCTAGTAACCTCTCATTTGTTGAGCACTATCTGGCTCGTACCTCTTTTGACTTACTTCTCTCTTATACCCATTTGTCGAATGATGCTCTCATTAGTCCATTTCTCATATCAAACTATAATCTCCACTCACGATTCCGGTTCAGAGGTGGCGTTTGTGCGTACTCCAACTTCAATACACGTGTGGCACGCCCCTAGGACCTCAAAGTCCCCGAACGTTGTTGTTATCTGGCCCAAAGTCTGCCTCCCAACCACGACACTTTTCCTTTATTTTGCATATTGCCCTTCTATTTCTACCAAATGTTGTATCTCTCACTGACTATCTCAAGACCTGCCATGAGGCTGTGACATCCTCTCACCCGCAAGCCGAGATGCTACACCAAGTGGATTTCAACGTTCACCATAGGGAAGGGTTGAATGCCTCCCATACGGGTGGTGGTGGGATTGAAGCCCGCACTTTCTCAGTTCTCAGTTATCATGGGTAAAGTATCACCCACCCCACCCATATTCCTGACTCCTGTGACCACTCTCCTGATATTCTGGATGAGTTTTTCATCTATAATCCATGGCGCTGCAGCTATACAATCTCGTCCCCGATTAGTTCATCTGACCACAGTCTTATATATTTGTCTATTTTAACGCGCGCGCGCGCGCGCGCGCGTGTGTGTGTGTGTGTGTGTGTGTGTGTGTGTGTGTGTGTGTGTGTCAGTGTGGTTGGCTGAACAGTTGTGCCTACGTAACCAATCACGGGCACGGATACATGTGTACATTTGTATGTAATTGTGTGTATACGTTTCTCCTTGGAGTGTGTGCGTACGTGGAGATGTGCACATGTTCAGGTTTATAACTATGTAATGTATACATTTGACGTGGAAGGCTTGGTCTGGTCTGATATGTTAAGTGTGACTTAGTTCATGTATTTTACAAAAACGTTCCTATACGTCTCATAAAGAAATTATAATGTTTGATAATTCAGGGTTGTACGAAAGGAACGGATCAGTCAGCAGAGAGTAGTACAGACGATGAGGGAAGTAACGGTAATTGATAAACAGGAGAGATTGAATGAGATCATTCGTACAATAGAGTAACGTATGGCATAGGGTACGTCAGGTTGCATATAATCATACATAGTCATGGAAGTCATTCGTCAGTATCATCCTGGACACAGAAAATAGGAAGGTAAAGATTGATGACTGGTTGATAACACATTCTTAGACACCAGTTGGCCATCTGTCAACCTTGCAATATCAAGTCCATTTTTGGCTGAGCCCTTCCTGTAAGATCGGACTCGTGTGGCGAATTTGTGTTCCCTCTCTCAGCGCTGAGGATGACTATTTGGTGTTAACTGGATATATCTGAATGATTAACTTGGATGATTATCGTTTGTGGGGAAGGTGGAGGAGGTGTGATGACACACGGCTCTGAAACGAGATCTAATGATGTTTACAGGACGAGCGACACCCGTGTGGCACAGGTCACGCCACACACAACAGACGAGCAGCAGACGTCAGCCACTTGAGCAGGATGGTACGGCCCCATCATACCCGAGGGCCGTACCTTCGTGCTCAAGAGGTACAAGATACACGAGGAGAATGATCGAGTCAGGATACATGCCAGATAGATCTCCCATAGTTCCTCCACTGACGGATGTTTGAGGATCATCCTCGCAGAGGGTTTATTTATTTATCGTCAGCTTTTGTCTTATTATGATTTTATTTTCCCAGTCTGCAGTGCGGTTTGCCTGTTAGTGAGGCGCAGCTACAGTGTAGCCTTTCAATTCTTTTTTACACATTAAAGCGATTTGTTTGTGATTGTTTTTAAGGGAATTTGTTATTTCTGGGCAAAAATTCAATTTTCCTCTCTCGGAATTCAATTCCCTTTTGATAGAAAGGCAGTGACGCGCCATGAAGCGGTTGTAAGAACTTGTTTGAACACGTTGAGCGAGACGAACCATCAGGTCTGCTGGCGTCTGTCGGTCGGTCTGCTGGATGGTTGGTTCCCTCAAGTGTCGTCGTCCAGGTGGAGCTTCTACGGTCCTGGTGTTGGCTGACGCGGAGTGTTGTGTGTGGTGAGGAGCAGAGCCGTCGGGACTGCGTCTCCTCCCCAAACACCTCTTGATCCACTCCCGTGATCCTCTGCTCTGGCTACCTCCTCAGCCTTCCTTCCACCCCCTGCTTCTGGCATAGTCTCTCTCTGTTGGAGAAAGGTTTGGCTCGTATTCATTTCATCCTTTTTATTGTTGTTTCCAACAATCAGCATCCTAAGCTTGTGGGTTGAGTCAGAGACGAATGGTGTCGAGGTTGATGTGAAGATGCGTTTTGCTGGGAGTGGACATACAGCGTACGCTCGCGAGAACTGTCGATTTGTCTTTATCATGTCTTGCATCGTTGGAGGAAGAATATATTGTACTTATCATCTTTTTACGTCTCTTTTTGACAGTAAGCAACGTAACTCTGGTTCCGATCTGACCCATTATGGTCAGGTTAGAGGCATTGATGTCGAGGGTTGAAGTTATGATTTTTTTTTCTAAGGTAGACGTATATGCTGCCATGGTTCGGGAATGTTGGCATTTTTTGTGACTTATTTCTCCTGCTTTCGTCTTTCATCTCGTCCCCCTTTTTTCGTTCTCCGTCTACCATTCTCCCGTCTTCTGTGGCCCACCCGTCTATTCTCCTCTTTTGGTATCTTATACCCTCGTCTGTCACGGCTTCTTCTGCTGTGCTTTCCTTTCTCACTCTTCTGTTATATTTCCCCTTACCAGTGCCGGGGATGACCCCCTACTTTACCCTCTTTCATGCCGTACTTCGTTGCCGTTTTCTCATACAATCTATTATGTTGTCACCCCTTCTTTTGCCTCCCTCTGTTGTCCTTCCATTCTATCCAGGTCCGTGAGTACCCTCTCCTCTTCCCTCCTCCTCCTCCGACCTGCTTCGTCGCTGATCCTTCCTCTAACCTACCTCCCTCCTCCTCCGTCATCGTCTCCCTCTTCTGTTCTCCGCCGCTGCCTTTGTTGTCGCATCCTTCTTCTGCCGTCAGTCGCTGCCCTCCTTCCCATGCGCTCTCCTTTGTCACTACTCCCTCACTCGGATTTGTCGTTGCTCCTCCTCTTGCTTACATAGCCATCCACCTGTCCTGTCCTGTCCTCCGCTGCCCCACCTCCCAGACTCTCGTGCCCTCGTCTGACCCGAGCACGAGCAGATTTGATGGACTGCCCAGGTTCGACCAGCCGTCTACCCTAATGCACCATATTTAACGCGCCCCATGTAAACATCCTCCGCTTGAGTTCCATGCGGGAATGGCATCCAGGCAGGGAATATTTTGCCAGCGGAACATAAATCTGAGCGTAGGAAGTTACTTACGGGATTATCTGATAAAATGTCGGAGGTAGGAAGCGACCAGGGGTAAGAATATTAAAGGTGTTCCCTCTGACATCAGTGGTAGCTTTGCCACTGTGTGCTTCTCATGTTCTGTGGCCAGGTCGTCTGTCGCTCCTCGTCATGTGCCTTCCACGGCTGCCGCTCCTTAGGAAGAGCAGTCGATCAAAAAGGGAACGGTAACCCCTTTTAACACGACGGTAGGACCTCTCATCACGACGGTAGGACCCTTCTCATTACGACGGTAGGATCCTTCTCATCACTACGGTAGAACCCCCTCATCACGACGGTAGGACCCCTTTCATCACAACGGTAAGATCCTCCTCATCACGACGTAGGATCCCTCTCATCAAGACGGTAGGAAACCCTTTCATCACGACGATGGGACTCCTCTCATCAAGACGATAGGACCCCTTCATCAAAACGGTAGGGCCCTTCTCATCACAACGGTAGGACCCTTCTCATCACAACGGTAGGACCCTACTCATCACGACGGTAGGACCCTTCTCATCACAACGGTAGGACCCTTCTCATCACAACGGTAGGACCCCTTCATCAAAACGGTAGGACCCTTCTCATCACAACGGTAGGACCCTTCTCATCACAACGGTAGGACCCTTCTCATCACGACGGTAGGACCCTACTCATCACAACGGTAGGACCCTTCTCATCACAACGGTAGGACCCCTTCATCAAAACGGTAGGACCCTTCTCATCACAACGGTAGGACCCTTCTCATCACAACGGTAGGACCCTTCTCATCACGACGGTAGGACCCTACTCATCACAACGGTAGGACCCTACTCATCACAACGGTAGGACCCTACTCATCACGACGGTAGGATACCTCACCACGATGGTAGGACACCTCATCATGACGGTACGACCCTTCATCTCGACGCACGACCCTGGGCTATGATGGCCTGGGCTTTGACCTAACCCTTAATGGTCAGGTCTGAGAATTAGTTCATCATACTCAAGGGTAGCTCTGTCGTGCTCAAGGGGCTACGGATTCACTGTTGTTACAGTGGCATAGAGAACCCTGGGTGGTTGTTACGTTGTGACAGATTGTGACAGTACAAACATTGTGACAGATTGTGACAGTACAAACATTGTGACAGATTGTGACAGGACAAACATTGTGTGACAGATTGTGACAGTACAAACACTGTGACAGATTGTGACAGTACAAACATTGTGACAGATTGTGACAGTACAAACATTGTGTGACAGATTGTGACAGTACAAACATTGTGTGACAGATTGTGACAGGACAAACATTGTGTGACAGATTGTGACAGTACAAACACTGTGACAGATTGTGACAGGACAAACATTGTGTGACAGATTGTGACAGGACAAACATTGTGACAGGACAAACAATGTGACAGATTGTGACAGTACAAACATTGTGACAGATTGTGACAGGACAAACATTGTGACAGGACAAACAATGTGACAGATTGTGACAGGACAAACACTGTGACAGATTGTGACAGGACAAACACTGTGACAGATTGTGACAGGACAAACATTGTGACAGGACAAACAATGTGACAGATTGTGACAGTACAAACATTGTGACAGGACAAACAATGTGACAGATTGTGACAGTACAAACATTGTGTGACAGATTGTGACAGTACAAACATTGTGACAGATTGTGACAGTACAAACATTGTGTGACAAATTGTGACAGTACAAACATTGTGTGACAGATTGTGACAGTACAAACATTGTGACAGATTGTGACAGGACAAACATTGTGACAGATTGTGACAGGACAAACATTGTGACAGATTGTGACAGTACAAACATTGTGTGACAGATTGTGACAGGACAAACATTGTGACAGATTGTGACAGGACAAACACTGTGACAGATTGTGACAGTACAAACATTGTGTGACAGATTGTGACAGGACAAACATTGTGACAGGACAAACACTGTGACAGATTGTGACAGTACAAACATTGTGTGACAGATTGTGACAGGACAAACAATGTGACAGATTGTGACAGGACAAACAATGTGACAGATTGTGACAGGACAAACATTGTGACAGATTGTGACAGTACAAACACTGTGACAGATTGTGACAGTACAAACATTGTGTGACAGATTGTGACAGGACAAACACTGTGACAGATTGTGACAGTACAAACATTGTGTGACAGATTGTGACAGTACAAACATTGTGTGACAGATTGTGACAGTACAAACATTGTGACAGATTGTGACAGGACAAACATTGTGTGACAGATTGTGACAGTACAAACATTGTGTGACAGATTGTGACAGGACAAACACTGTGACAGATTGTGACAGTACAAACATTGTGTGACAGATTGTGACAGTACAAACATTGTGTGACAAATTGTGACAGTACAAACATTGTGTGACAGATTGTGACAGGACAAACAATGTGACAGATTGTGACAGGACAAACATTGTGACAGATTGTGACAGGACAAACATTGTGACAGATTGTGACAGGACAAACATTGTGACAGGACAAACACTGCCAGATTGTGACGGGACAAACATGAGTTAGCTGAATGGTTTTCTTATCAGATATAATCAAGTTGTTTAAGTTTACATCAAGTGTGTGTGTGTGTGTGTGTGTGTGTGTGTGTGTGTGTGTGTGTAACAGCTGTTCTGTGTGATGATGGAGGTGATTATAACTTCAGTAAAAAGCACATCTCATATGGTGTCCGTAGCAGCTGCTCCAACGTTTGGATAAAAACCGTAATTTAGCTGAAATTACGTGTGATATTTTACATTAATTGTTGTTGTAATGTTTGGAGGTAAGGGATAGAGCGAAAAAGTACAGCAGGGCTGGAAACTCCAGACGTTACAGCAACATAAAAACTGTAACGTCGAAGATTATACCCTCAGCTTTAGGGTTGTATTTTTCAGTTCGTACTGCAAGGGTTGATAAAGGGTAGAATAGCATGTGAGCATGTAGGAGCACTGGGCAGCATTAGGTGAGATCATCAACAGGGGCATTGGTTGGCATAGGGTGGCAGTTAATATGGACTTGCTCCCATGCACCGAGGGAGAAATTTTGGGTCGATTAGTGTAGAGGAACGTGACTGCAACACATTCCTGCTGTGTTGCTTGCCATCCATGAGCCTTTACCACAAGGGTACACCCCTTGGGTAGGATAGCCTGGCCTTTTTGAGCACACCGTGTAGGGTCCGCTCAGAGGCTGTGCCGTCTTACCCAGGAGGTCGTACCGTCATGTTCAAGAGGTAAATCAGTTGAACTTTGCGGGATTTTTTCATGAAGTAATGAGCTGGTAAACTGAGCATCACCTGGAATACTTATTTTACGTGTCAGTGAGATGGCGAATCTGACAATATCTTTTGTAGACAGCTAATCCTTCTCTCCCTCGAGGTATCTCTGTGGGGCAGCGGTAAACTGTTTACTTTACTCCGTTTCCCGTCTGTCAGAATAAAGAATGACGGAGGCGAATTTGAGAGGAAATAATTCTGTGTAAAATGACTCTGTGGCAGCCACCACGGCCTGACCCTGCACATCAGCACACACTGGGTCCTTATCCCCGTGCGTGTTTCCTCGTCACGTCCCTCAACTCGCTGCCTCCCCAGCTAATCTCACCCCCACAAACATTCCCTCGTCACCAGGATCGTGGCAGCTCTCGCCGCTGCGTTGTTGGTGGATGTGATAGTGAGGGGATGCTGGAGCTATCGGCGCCAAAGGTTGGTTAGGATCAGCTGTTGGTTGTGCTGTGGTGTTCCTATGGTGTACGGGTGTGTGTGTGTGTGTGTGTGTGTCATCTGGTGAATTGTGGTGGTTGAAGTGCTTATGCATGTGTGCGTCTTACTCTTGTGTAATCGTCACCCATTTCTGACCACCTGTTTTTGATACGGCAAAAGTACATCTTTACATCTTCTCCAAATCGTTTCATGCTCTAACGGTGGGATGATCTTTCTTTGAATCTTTACTGTAACTATTCAACGTCAAGGTTGTCAGTCTGTGGTGGTCTGTTGTTTTTCTGTTCTTCAAGGTGGGCATATGTAAGACCTAAGACCTCCTCCCTCGGTCTCTTACTTCTAGTACCATCTTTGCCGCCTTCCTCTGGACCGTCTCTATTAGATCTGTGCCTCTTTATGTGAGGTGACCTAACCTGAGATGCATCTTTTGATTTAGGTCAAACACAAGTTGTGGATATATATATATATATATATATATATATATATATATATATATATATATATATATATTTCTTTTTGCTTATATATATATATATATATATATATATTAGGTACATTAGGTTATTAGGTACAGTAGGGTTGAGGGTCAATTCAATTGGGAGGTGAGTTTGAATGGAGAAAAACTGGAGGAAGTGAAGTGTTTTAGATATCTGGGAGTGGATCTGGCAGCGGATGGAACCCTGGAAGCGGAAGTGGATCATAGGATGGGGGAGGGGGCGAAAATTCTGGGAGCCTTGAAGAATGTGTGGAAGAATATGTTTGAAGGAATAGTGGTCCCAACAATGTTGTATGGTTGCGAGGCGTGGGCTATGGATAGAGTTGTGCGCAGGAGGATGGATGTGCTGGAAATGAGATGTTTGAGGACTATGTGTGGTGTGAGGTGGTTTGATCGAGTAAGTAACGTAAAGGTAAGAGAGATGTGTGGAAATAAAAAGAGCGTGGTTGAGAGAGCAGAAGAGGGTGTTTTGAAAATGTTTGGTCACATGGAGAGAATGAGTGAGGAAAGATTGACCAAGAGGATATATGTGTCGGAGGTGGAGGGAACGAGGAGAAGAGGGAGACCAAATTGGAGGTGGAAAGATGGAGTGAAGGAGATTTTGTGTGATCGGGGCCTGAGCATGCAGGAGGGTGAGAGGAGGGCAGGGAATAGAGTGAATTGGAGCGATGTGGTATACCGGGGTTGACGTGCTGTCGGTGGATTGAATCAGGGCATGTGTATGGGGGTGGGTTGGGCCATTTCTTTCGTCTGTTTCCTTGCGCTACCTCGCAAACGCGGGAGACAGCGACAAAGCAAAAAAGAAAAAAAAGGAAAAAAAAAAAAAAAATATATATATATATATATATATATATATATATATATATATATATATATATATATATATCCCTGGGGATAGGGGAGAAAGAATACTTCCCACGTATTCCCTGCGTGTCGTAGAAGGCGACTAAAAGGGAAGGGAGCGGGGGCTGGAAATCTTCCCCTCTCGGTTTTTTTTTTTTTTTTTTTTTTTTTTTTTTTTTTTTTCCCAAAGGAAGGAACAGAGAAGGGGGCCGGGTGAGGATGTTTCCTCAGAGGCCCAGTCCTCTGTTCTTAACGCTACCTCGCTGATGCGGGAAATGGCGAATAATATGAAAGAAAAGAAAAGATATATATATATATATATATATATATATATATATATATATATATATATATATATATATATATATATATCACCTAGCACAAGGCAATAGAACCAGAATACAAACTTTTTCTTTCTGCCATAACTCGTCTAGATCTTATTTCTTCTGTAAGATTACAGTTATCTCTCTCTCTCTCCCTCTCTCTCTCTCTCTCTCTCTCTCTCTCTCTCTCTCTCTCTCTCTCTCTCTCTCTCTCTCTCTCTCTCTCTCTCTCTCTCTTTCTTTCTCCGTGACCTATCATCATTACATTGCGTTTGTTTAGGTTGCGCTTCGTCAGTTATGTGCCAGAACAACTCTGAAGCTTGTTTAAGCCCCTCAGTGAGATGATGTAATCCTCATCAGGTCATACATCTTTCATGACATTAGCTTCATCCACAGACTTATTCCGTCAGGACTCCAGTCGTCCTAGCTACTGACTGACGTAGATCAAGAACATCAGTGGTCCTAAGATCGAGACTTGCGGTATGCCTCTCTTACCCACTGGGAAGATGCCCCGCTGACCTACATCCTCAGTTCCCTCTCCAGTTACCAATTTTTTTTTCGATCTAGCGAAGGGGTCTTCCCTTTATGCCCGCCTGAAAATACATTTCTTTCATTACCGACTTACTGAAGTGTACAGCGTCAAATGTTTATTGGTAGTTTAAGACAAAAAGAATCCGATGATCTATCTCTTTAGTCTGAAAGAGATCTCATTCTTCCACAGAGGATCTGAAGTAAATACTATGCATGATCTCTTCCCCCACTGAAATCAGGTCTCGCTCTCAAGTAGTCTCATTTGCAGGTAATCATCCAATTGCTTTCTTGTCGTCTGTTCTAGTGTTTACGAACCACTCGTTAGGTTTATTGGTCTGAAGTTGAGTGGAATTTCCTGATCGACATTTTTGCTCTCTTCCCCCTCATGACACAACACCTTTTACCAGGGATTTTAATTTTTTGACCATTTCAAGTGGCTTCTCGAGTGTTCTTGCACACTTCCTGGAGAACGTATGTAAAGACTCCATCAGGACTATGTTCTTGATATGGATCAAGAATCCTTCACTACCCTACGTACGCCTTATCCTTTGCAACATTTTCAGTGATTTTAGTGAGTGTGTGTGTGTGTGTGTGTGTGTGTGTGTGTGTGTGTGTGTGTGTGTGTGTTGCTATGGCCTTTGTGTTCCGTAAGAAATAGGGGATTGTGTGTGATGAGTGTTACGTCACGTCGGAATCACACCACAAATGGACAGCGTTAGCTTAGCTGAAAAATTCTGGCTTGTGGACGGACGCAGCCGCACGTGAATTCGTACAGCTCTTGGTAACAGTACATCACAGTCATAAATAACAGATGAGTAAAGTAATTACCCCCGATTAATCTGTGTATTATTCAGAATCACACGATAAATCAACCAAGTTGAAACACGAACACGATTCATGGATCATCATTATTCTCGTGAGTCTGTGAAATGAGTTTGAATGAGTTATTTTCTTGCCAGATATGAGACGCGAGATTGGACCGCTGCTTTGAAGGTACAGGTGAAGTCACTGTGTCCAGAAATGATTGATGATATAACAATCTGTGGCAATGACGAGGTTCATGATCCTAAGGTGTTTACTCTCCGTGCCATCAGCTGGGTACGGTTGAGCAGCTACCCCCCAGGTATTCATGCCAGGCCATCGCAGCCAAGGATCGTACCGTCATGCTCATTGGTCATACCGTCGTGCGCAGAAGGCATTATCATTGGGCTTAGGAGTCGTACCGTCGTGCTCAAGAGTCGTATTGTCGTGCTGGGAGGTAATACCATCGAGCTTAGAAAGTCGTGCCGTCCTGCTCGGGAGTCGTACTGTCGCCGTGCTGAAAGGTAATATCGTTATGCCCAGGAGTTGTACCGTCGTGCCCGTGGAACTTCACTACCGTGGTATGAATGAATGAAGATAGCAGGCAGTGGCCATCTTACCCTCGTTATCTTGCAGTTGTTATCTACTGTGTTATCTTTGGTACGTCCGGGATCGAGATAGCAGAGAATCAGACGTTTCTCTGTTTACGTCTGGTGTTGGATGCAGTACAAGGTATGTCGTAATCTCGTGGCACGAGGCATCCTGAAACAATTTGTGTCTTGTTTTCTGTGGCGTTTCACCAGGATTTAAGGACTTGACGAGGAAAATTTTCTGAGTTCGTCGGTCTGACCCTTGAGGGCAGCGGTGCGACCCGTGAGCACGACCGTTTGACCCTTGGACACGATGGGGTGATGCTTGAGCACAATGGTGCGACCTTTGACGACGACGGCTTGACCTTTGGGCTAGATGGTGTGACCTTTGAGCACGACAGTTTGACCCTTGATTACTGTGGTGGGACCCTTGAGCACTACGGCGCCTACCCTTTGACATAACCGGACGACCTTGGGTCTGACGGCCCCATATGGTAGTCTCCGACCTGACACCATTAGGATCAGTTGGAACGTCATTCGGAGATCATACCTGAAGGTTTGTTCTGCCGAAGGAGATATGCCGTCGCGTTCAAGGTATTAAACTCATTCTTGAAAAAATTAAAGTAAATCCATTGGATGTTCGTCAGGCGTGACCTGTCGTGATTATAAAAGGTGGCCTTGCGGCCCTGGGCAGGGGAGTCATGCGGCCCGAGGCAGGGGAGTCATGCGGCCCTGGGCAGGGAAGTCATGCGGCCATGCAGCCCTGGGCAGGGAAGTCATGCGGCCATGCAGCCCTGGGCAGGGGAGTCATGCGGCCATGCAGCCCGGGCCAGGGGAGACATGCGGCCCTGGGCAGGGGAGTCATGCGGCCATGCGGCCCTGGGCAGGGGAGTCATGCGGCCATGCGGCCCTGGGCAGGGGAGTCATGCGGCCATGCGGCCCTGGGCAGGGGAGTCATGCGGCCCTGGGCAGGGGAGTCATGCGGCCTTGGGAGTCGTGCAGCCTTGTGGCGGGAGCCGAGGTAGAGGCGTGAGGCCAGGCACTCTGGTGGCATTTAACAAAGCTGTCATTTGAGGCTCATGTGATACGCTGATCAGCAGGTCAGGTGCTTTAGATTATGTCTCTCTTAGCTAGAAATTCCGTGAGAAAGACTAGTTTATTCCCTCGGCTGTCTGTGTAAATGTATCCATATTTCATTCATATATATATATATATATATATATATATATATATATATATATATATATATATATATATATATATATATATATCTTATCCCTGGGGATAGGGGAGAAAGAATACTTCCCACGTATTCCCTGCGTGTCGTAGAAGGCGACTAAAAGGGGAGGGAGCGGGTGGCTGGAAATCCTCCCCTCTCGCTTTTTTTTTTTTTTTTTTTTTTCCAAAAGAGGGAACAGAGAAGGGGGCCAGGTGAGGATATTCCCTCAAAGACCCAGTCCTCTGTTCTCAACGCTACCTCGCTAATGCGGGAAATGGCGAATAGTATGAAAGAAAGATATAAGATCTATATATAAGATATATATATTCGGACCCCTACCATTTGTGTTAAGCTGTGTACCTTAATAGCTATGTTGCGTACCCAGCTTCCACACCAGTGACAAGGGTTTCGAATCCTTGGGCATTGTGTAAACAATCACTACCCGAATGGAGGTCGGGTGCGTTCATGTCTGGCAACACGCGTATCATGAAATTTATCATATGGGCAGGTAAGGGAATTTAACAAATTTTATCAGCAATAGAGTTATACAATTCACTAATACTCATGATGCAGTTCTTTGTGTATTTAATAATAGAAGTTTCAGTGATATTTCTCGTGGTACAGGAGTTAGTTAAAAGCTAAGATCTCATTATTCCAGTCAATACAATGATGATGATTTTTAGCAGGATTAAAACGAGGCATCTGATTCTTGTCCTGTTCTTTACAACATTTATGTTGCTCAAGTCTAACAGAATGATCCTTACCAGTGTCCCCAACATAAAATATATCGAATTTCGTACACAGTACTGTATAAGCACAGCCTGCAGAACTTTCTGGTGAGTTTTTGATTAATATATCTCTATAGTATTGTTGTTGCTGAAGGCAACATTACATTGAAGGATTTAAGCAACATGGAAAGTAATGTAAAAGTATTATTAAAAGGGAGAGCTGAAAGGCTCTTGGTGTCAAGAGGAGGTTTGGGTGTAACTCCATAAAATTATTTTTTTGTCACCCTGAGGGATTTATCAATGAAAGATCTAGGACACTTTGATTTGGATCCAGTAGAATTTATCTTCTCAAACTCACCATCAGTTAACTCTGGACTGCATATACGTAATGCCCTAAGGTACGTAGACTGGAATGATGATAATTTAACTCTATCATGTTGAGCTGAATGATAATGACGGAGTTGAATTACCATCATTTCAGTTTATGTTCCGTAGGGTATTACGTTTATGTGGTATAGACTTTATTGATGATGAGTTTGAGAAGACATATTCTATTTTTATTCAAGTTAAAGTATCCTAGATCTTCATTGATAAATCCCTAGATTTGGCAAAGAAATGACTTTTCGAGTTAAACCTAAACTTCCCTTTGACACCAAGAAAGTTTTAATTCTCTCATTTAGTAATGATTTTACGTTACATCCCATGTTGCTTAAATTCTTTTAATGTAAATGTTGCCTTCGGAAACAACAATACTATAAAGAATATCTTAATCAGGGACTCGCCAGAAAGTTCTGCAGGATGTGTTTATAGAGTACCATGTAAAAAAAAGTCCGTTAGACTTAAGCAACATAGTATGATGTAAGAACGGGACAAGAATCAAATGCCATGTTGATCATGTTAAAGATTATGATAATTGTTATGACTGGAGTAATACCATCTCAGTTATTGACTGTTCACTTTTGTACCACGAGAAATATCACTGAATCTTTTATTATTGAATACACAAAGAATTGTAACCTTAATGTTAGTGAAAGTCTGCACAAATTGGATAGCTTTATGGTTGATAAAATTTGTTAAGTTCCCTTATTCATATACACATAATGAATTTTATGATACGCATGTTGCCATACTTGAACGCACCCGACCTCCATTCCGGTAGTCACTTACTTACCAAATGGCGTCTTAACTACGTCTCTTTCTTGTATATCGACTGACTTGTATTTCTTTCTTGTGTCTCCCCTGATGATGTGAGCATTACTCGAAAGTGCAGTCGGGAACTTATCTTGTTTCATTTTCCCGTGGATTAGAAGGAATTTACTAGATCACGCGCTCAATTGTGATCTTTGACAATATATATATATATATATATATATATATATATATATATATATATATATATATTGTAGTTTTCCTCAGGAACTCGTTGGTTTTTACAGTCTATAAACTTGGTTAGGTCTGTTGCTATTATTTGTCTAAAGGCAATTTGTCGCTTCGGTGTAATTGGCCGCTCTGAGGACCTCTGTGTGTGTGTGTGTGTGTGTGTGTGTGTGTGTGTGTGTGTAGGAGGGCAAGGGGTCATCATGGTAATGAGATGAAGCCGACGAAGGAGCGGGAGCCATGATGACGGTGATAATGAAGGGGAGAATGAAGATGAAGACAGGCTAAAGAACAACAGAGGATGATAGACGCTTAATGTATGATGGTACATGATGATGAGGATGATTACTTGGTGACGGTGTGGTAATCATGGGGGGCTATTTGTTGGATGAGGGTGATAGGTGAAGCTACAGATGATGGCAGGTGGAGGAGAGGGGATGGATGATGGCGATAGGCAGCGAATGATGCTTGTCAGAGCGAGGATGATGATACGGAGTAAATAGGATGATAATGGTAGACTGAGAATGGGATGATGATAGGGGAGAAAATAGGTTGATGGATGTTGGATATAGAATGAAGATGACACTGATGGAAGGTGACAGTACACAGAGAATGATGATGAAACACATCCCTGCCGGAGGCAGAGAATGAGGGTTGATAGTCGCATGATGGGTATGGTAGATAACTGATGGTAGATAATGTTAGGTAGGGAATAAGGTGGTCGGTGATGATAGTTAGGAAATGTGGTTGATAAGCAGACATTAAAGATGATAGATCGAGGGCGAGGATGGTAATGATAGATGATGGGTTGATGAGAAAAAACTGGGGATGGAGGTAGGCGGATAACGTGGATGATAATGGCAGACACGGAGTGAGGGTGATGATAGACAGGCAAGGGGCCTGATGAGAAGAGAATGGTGAGGGTGATGAGTAAATCTTGGGATGACTATGATGAGTAAATCGTGGATAAGGTAATTATGAACACAGAATGAGGACGATAAGGATGATCAAGTAAAGGGTATAGTTGGGGATCCTGCAAAGATTACAGGTCCTGCCGGACACTCCTGCAGGGGTAGTTGCCGTGTGTGAGGCAGGTCGTCTTCTAAGGCTAGGAAGATGACCCCCGCCCAGCCCCGCCGCGGCTTATCCCGGCCCATATCGCCCTGCCCCAGCACAGACACGACGCTGGTTTTAGTGTGGTGTACCTGGGCTAGTGCAGCAGCAGCAGCAACTGCCTCGTGACCCGCGGTATAAAAGTAGGCACAAAGTCTCCTGCCAATGGAATAAACATGGCACATCTTTCGCCAAGTCTTGGGCGGAACAGTCGAGATAATGATCTACAAAGTGGCGCCGTAAAACTCGGGAGATGAAGGCGTTAGTATTCTTGGGTAAGTCTTCATGAGTGTCGGTAAGTGCGAGTGTTCTGTAGTGGGAGGAGGTCCCGGGTCGTGATGAGGGCGGCTGGAGTGCTGGTAATGTTGCCCGAGTTACGGGGTGCGTTGGAGGGGAACGAGGGGCGAAAAGCGCCGTGAGCAAGACCTCCTCCTCCACCCATAAGGGGTTGTCGTTCACTGGCCGGGACGAAAGCTGTACCAGACCCCCCTATCCGTTTGGGTTCTCGGCCGGGGTGGTTGGGGTCGTGCTCATGGTGGGACGGGGTGTGATTGCACCACAAACATGCAATGTCAAGGATTGTTGTGAGCGGAGACAGCGCAAACGGTGAGTTCATGAAGTCTGCATGTGTGGACCAACACACCCGGCCGCGCACGCACGCACGCACACGCACACACACACACACACACACACACACACACACACACACACACCACACACACACACACACACACACCTGCACATGATCACACTTGATACCTCATACAGGTGGGGGACGAGTATAGTAGCCTCTCCCTCCTAACCCAGTCGTAGCCACACCCTCATATGATATCAAATATTGTCACAGATCTCATTTCCAAGTCCCTCAGTAACAGGAAGACTGTTCATTTAAAGTCAACAGAGACCGTGGCTGTGTACGATCCATGAAGTGGGTGAGTGGTAAGTGATACTACTGTACATGTTGTGCTGGCGGTGGTGAGCTGCCTGTGAATAATAAACCCAGGAGACCATTAACCAGAGGTTGTTATCTCCTTCCAGGTACGTACTGTGCAGATCATGGCGCCCAGGCTGAGCCATCAGTGAGTAATGCCCTACGTTAGACTACATGAGCAAACAGTGTGTGTGTGTGTGTGTGTGTGTGTGTGTGTGTGTGTGTGTGTGTGTGTGTGCGATGACCCAACAACAGAGTGATGACCTGGCTTGTCACCTGCTGGCTGACCAGGTGTTTCTCTCGCCATCTGGGTGGAATACTGAGGTGGGGAGGTCAGGCAAGAGAATCCCCATGGGAGAACACATGAGTAGGTGTGGCAGTGGTGGCTCTGCGACGACGGACATGGACGAAATTGGGTACGGTAAGATATAAGAGGAAGTGAAGTGTGTGTGGAGGGGGAGGCAGTAGACCCGGCAAGGCCTACATACAAGTATGTGTGGAGAGAGGGAGGGAGTTGGACGAGTGTGTGTGTGTGTGTGGAGGACCTATAAGCAGGTGTGCTGGGGATGAATCACCTGCCTGCTGCACTGATGAATCATAAAGTGGCTGACGGGTACATTGTGATGTAAGGCTCTGGTGGGGCAGTTCACTGGTCTATCTTGTTGGCGTATTGCGTCTCCTGTGCGGCGTATTTACAATATTGTGTTTGCAGTTCCAATATATATATATATATATATATATATATATATATATATATATATATATATATATATATATATATATATTTAAAGATCTGTGTATAAGATACACACGCCTATATTTTTGCCCTAAAAACATACAGTTAAGCTCACATATGCATCGAAGCTCATTTAAGTCTCAGAAACACTTGTATAAGTACTAAGTGTATTGTGGACACACTCAGGCGGTCTACTATATGCATTAAAGAGCACGTTTAGAAACACATAAGTATACATAACTTTTGCCAAAATTTCTATTTTCTTTTAGATTCATTTGTTGAAAATTCAGTATGGTTTTGGCATAAGGTTCTTGGCTCGAGCGCGTATGAGAAATAGGATAACTTTTCACTCAGTAAACCCGCTGGGGAGTCTTTATTTTTTTATTCCCCTAAAGGAGAGAATTTACTTGCATGAATTTTATACCACTGTAAAGTTTGCAGTGGGTGAGGGTCTGTAGCTGGCCCGGGATTAGAGATGTGGTGCCTGGCTGATCTCTCTCTCTCTCTCTCTCTCTCTCTCTCTCTCTCTCTCTCTCTCTCTCTCTCTCTCTCTCTCTCTCTTGTGTCCCCCCTTCCACAAGTGCCCTGTCCCTTCCCGTGCCCCTTCCTCGGGCAAAATCTCCCCTTCCCTGTCTTCCTTCCCAGATTTACCCCCTTCCCTCCTTTCCTACAAGAACTTCCTCCTTTCCCTACGAGAAGTCTTTCCCTCGTGTCCTAGAAGAACTGCTTCATCCTTCTGTTTTCATCATGTCAGTGTTCTCTCCCTTCTCTCCGAAGCGCTCCCTACCACCTCTTCTTGGAGTCCTTGCTCCCTTCATTCTCCACATGGCATCCACCTACCGACTCTCTTCTCTCCCTGAAGTACTCCCTTCCTTCCTTCCTTCCTTCCCTCTTCAAAACACTCCTCTCTCTCTCTCTCTCTCTCTCTCTCTCTCTCTCTCTCTCTCTCTCTCTCTCTCTCTCTCTCTCTCTCTCTCTCTCTCTCTCTCTCTCTCTCTCAACCCTGAAGTTATCCTCTCCCCTCCCCAACTCCCAGAGCACTCGCTTCTCCTCCTTTCTGTTACCCACGCTCCTCATCCTCCTCGTCGTTTCCCTCACCCCCTCATCCTCCTTCCATCGTCCACGTTCCCTTCCTCTCCCTCTCATCCCAGTCCTTCCCCTTTTCCCTCCTTCTGTACTCTCCTCCCCTCTCCGCCCGTTCCCCCTCGAAGCACCACTTTAATTTTCGGTGTTTTTGACGAAATCATCCTCCACACCTCGCCCAGGGGCGGCCCCACTCCACCCTCGCATCCGGCTCTGCCCATTTTGGCAGCAGGTGTGAGGATGGATGGTACTACAGCAGGTGTGTGAATGGACGGTGCTGCAGCAGGTGTGAGGACAGGTGGTGCTACAGCAGGTATTCAGACGGGAGGTGCTTCACACGTGCACATGACTGGCTTACCAAACTGAACAAAACTTTTCGTATTTTCATTTTTCGTGTGGAAGTTGAGCATACCATCCGGTGCGGGCTGAGGCTGGAGCGCGGCGGATGTGTCCGTATTGGCCGTGTGTGATACCGTACATAGAACGGGCGTCCTTGTGGATCAGCTCACTCCCTCTTGATAACCATGCTCTAATTATAGGTAATGATCTCTCTCTCTCTGCACGATACGGCGGGAGAGTTGTGGGCTCGTGTGTGTCTGTGATTACTGTTTGTTTGTTACAGGGAGAACTTCTCTCTTGAACTTGGTATACATGTACCATGTCTTTATTCCTGTATGTACACACACACACACACACACACACACACACACACACACACACACACACACACACACACACACTTACTTCAGCTTAAGCTAGGCACCCATGTAGAGACCTGCCCCAAAGGGAGGATGAACAGATTGGATTGGCAGTGGGTCCGACTGCAGGGCCCAGGAATCGAACCCATGCGTCATACGAGGGAGAGAGAATTCCTCACTGGTGTTGCCGTGTTGTTTTGCCTTATTATGTAGGTACCATGTGTTTACTCTCGTGCATACACACGTAAGAGGAAGGACATAGTGCACATATACAAGGATAAGAGGCGGGGCGCAACTCGCACCCCGTAACACAGTAAGAACAGTGGTCACAGAAGAGGCCTCTGCTACATGCTACAGGTGACCTCAGCCCGTTTCGAGGAACCTCCCCTGACATGCGTCCTTTGTTCCCTACCACCAAGATAATCTGTCCATTAAGATAGTCTCCTCATCACTCCTGTCTGAAGCTCTAGCTTCTTTACCATCCTCCCGAGTGATACATTTCCAGAAGCTTCCAGACAGTTCAGAAACAGACAGTCCACCCAGCCGTTTATCTAAAACGGAGCTCACTCTCTCGGTGAAATCTAAGAAGTTGGTTACACATGATCTCATTTCTGTAGAACCGTTCTCTCTCTCTCTCTCTCTCTCTCTCTCTCTCTCTCTCTCTCTCTCTCTCTCTCTCTCTCTCTCTCTCTCTCTCTCTCTCTCTCTCTCTCTCCACTCAGGTTGCTTCTCCTTTGCAAGAAGTCATCCATTTTTCTTCTGCTTATCTTTGTCGACACTTTACAGACCTTGCTTATCAAGGGGACCAGTCTCTCTCTCTGCACATCCTCCTGGTCTCCTTTCTCAAAAACAGGTGGGTCGTTTGCCCTTTTTCCATTCCCTGGCACCCTACCTTTGTCCAGCGACATCTTGAACAAGATTTCAAATGATCTGCCAAGCGTATGTGCACATCTAAACATGTGCAGAAATTTCGTCTGAGCATGAGCCTTGTCTGGGTTGAGACCCTATAGTGTCGTGTGTTTTGTAGATACTTAGTGCTTTCCATTACCTTCTCGACCCACTTCAGTGGTGTTGGGGATCTAGTATCTTCCACTGTGAAAACACTTTTGAACTTGTCACTTATGTCCTTACATATCTTCACATTGTATTTGACAGCTCTTCTTTCTGAATCCCTCTGCCTTATTAGAAGTTCTTTAACTGACGATTTACTCCTGATGAATGTGTGGAAAAGTTTTGGATTGTCCTCTGCCTTGTCGACATTATTCTTTTCCAAGTCTCTTTTTTTTTCTCTCTCTCATCCTGCCATATTCATTTCTTGCTCTCTTGTACCTTTCAAATGTTGGCTGGCCAGGACTGTCGTCTGTATTTCTGTTACAGTATATCCCTAAGCTCATTCGCTATTTTGATTTCTTTTTGAACCGGCCTTAGTCTTTTTACCCTCCGCTATGTATTTGAGATCAAGGGCAACCATGATTCCCACTCGTCCCTTGTGAATTTCACAGAACCTTCCACTACGATGTATTGGTTCAGTTTATATTGCCATAAAACTCGCTGAGTTCTGTATAATTTCCACGATTATGTATCCTTTTTGGGTCGGGTTTCATCGCTTCTCTTTTCAAGCTCTCGTTCACCAAGTAATCCCACTCTTGCATTACATGATCACTTCCACTTGTATCATGAATGATGTTCTATATATCCATGCTACTGTGTGTGAAGGTAACATGTGGTGATGATAGTGTGTTGGTCCCTCTAACGCCATTGTACTCAGTGAAATACGGGGATAGACTATCTTTGCTGTTTACACTGAGAGCTTAAACCATCATGACTCTTGTCACCATAAGATTCGAAATTACCCCAAATGTTTCTTATAATTGAAGTCGACCATGATTAGTATTTTTACGTCTGTGAGAAGTGCATGTTTTACTGCCACATGTAAGTGTCATCATGGTTGTTGCCCATTGTTATAAATGTATATTTGCTGCGGATCATCGCTCTTTTTTCCTCTTTTTTTTTGAGGATTTTATGTGAAAACAACCATTTTTACACGTCTTTCTTTACCGTTACTCTTTCCATTTCGTATTGCGAGAAAAGGTCTTCTTCCAGTATTTTATGAAACTTGATGCTTTTTTTTTCATTCTTTCTATCAAGGAAGGCAATTATCGTCCTTTTGTGTTAAATTTTTTTTATTCTTTCTAGCAAGGAAGGCAATTATCTTCCTTTTTGTGTTAAATTTCTGTGTTGATTCGTCAACCTCCATGCCTCTGGCTTTCTCTAAAAATCTCCCATTTTGCTAACTTAGATTTATTTATGCTCTGCCCTTTTCTAAACCTGTCACTCATTGGACCACGATATCCCTGAGTGTTCTGTGCATATTATTCTTTCTACAGCTTCCCTTAATTTCCTGTGTACCTCTTGTTTGGGTGTCTACAGTGTCCATCAGCCCCCATGTTGAACAGCCCTAGAATTTGCCCCTTATCTCGCTCCTCGCCAACCGTTGTCGGTGCTCACCGTACTCTGTGCTTGTGGGATGCACCGTTTGTCTAGCAGCCTCTGGGACATACAGAAAAGACTCTTGTAACTATTTTTTTTATTATTATTCGTATTTGTTTCTTTCCTCTGGTTACCTGATTTCTGAGCGTTCTCAACTGATTTGATTTTGTACTCGTACTTTTTGACTTGTATTTTTTTTTTAATTCATGATATTCTCTTTCATCTGCTGATGACTTTCATGATTCTTCGATTTGATTCCTCTCTCTCTCTCTCTCTCTCTCTCTCTCTCTCTCTCGCTGTGGTAAACACTGGTGTTGTGCCTCGATAATTTCAATTAATTTCCCCAAGCTTTGGCTGTGTTTATTTGTGTGTGTGTGTGTGTGTGTGTGTGTGTGTGTGTGTGTGTGTGTGTGTGTGTGTGTGTGTGTTGAAGTTAATCATTCGCAGAATACAATCTTACAGGTATTATTATTTTTTCTCCCAGTTGTCACAGCAGGTCAGTCATTCGCTATAAGAATTTTTTCTTTGGCTTGCCTGTCATGTGAGGCAAAGGTATTATTAACTGCCCAGGCTTGCGTTCTGATGATTATTTGTACCATGTACGCTAGTGTGAAAGTATTCTAGTGTGGTACCCTTGTGGAAACATATTTAAAGATATGATTTGATTATATATGGAAGGTAAGTTACGCATCGTATAGATATGAATTGATCCTATAGGGTAATTAGTAATTGATCCTGCGGGGTGATTAATGATTAGGAGTGATCAGATCTGGCCTGGAACTGTGCAGAGTTTTATCCACATTAAATACTGAGCAATAGGAGCAGTAGAGGTGAGTTACTGGTGTTAATACCAGGGCTTCTGGTCACTAGCGGGCGTCGGGGGGTAAATTAAGGGAGGAATGGGTTATAACGAGGCCTTTCCGTGACTTGGCCGAGGCCTGCAGGGAGGGAAACTATGTGGGTAGGGAGGAACCTAGTGGAGGGAGGTCCTCAGTCAACGGCGGACTCTATCCATCCATCCATCCAGGGGACTCGTGAGGTTGTACGGGAACTGTTGTGTCTCGGGTCGTCGTCATCCTAGTTGGTGGAGATAACAGGTTGGATGAGTTGCCTGAACCGACTTGCTGACCTAACGCTTGCGACACTGGACGTCCCAGAGTCCAGCGAGCGTGGCCTCTCCTTGTGGAGGTATGAGGAGGAGGAGGAGGTCTGGCCAGCTTGTAGGCCTTAAATAATTCTCCTTTCACGTGTTTTTTTTTTTTTTTTTTGTGTCTGTAGCAGTAAATTTGCTGTAATATTGAGGGAGACTCTGGTTGATGGTGAGCCGGTGAGGCTGGGGAGAGGGAAGGGGTCGTAGTGATGGGCCGGCACCGCTAAGGAGCAGGCGGCACACTCCTTCCTTTGATATTGTTGCGTCCTTGCAGTGCACGGCGCACGAGATTACTGCTCGTCTGTTACGGGGATACAGTTTTACACTAGTATTATCCCAGTGTCTTAACTTGATATGCAGTCAGCTATACAGCCACAGGACACCAGTTATGAGGCTTGAGCAGCCATTAGTCAGAACTCCGCTTGTGAACACGGTCTAGTGGGCTCCTTTGGAATGGGAAGGGTTTTGACCGTCCGCTAACTTATATTTATATATATATATATATATATATATATATAGTCAGAAGCTGGTGACGGAGTTTGGTAAAGTGTGTGGAAGAAGAAAGTTAAGAGTAAATGTGAATAAGAGCAAGGTTATTAGGTACAGTAGGGTTGAGGGTCAAGTCAATTGGGAGGTGAGTTTGAATGGTGAAAAACTGGAGGAAGTGAAGTGTTTTAGATATCTGGGAGTGGATCTGTCAGCGGATGGAACCATGGAAGCGGAAGTGGATCATAGGGTGGGGGAGGGGGCGAAAATTTTGGGAGCCTTGAAAAATGTGTGGAAGTCGAGAACATTATCCCGGAAAGCAAAAATGGGTATGTTTGAAGGAATAGTAGTTCCAACAATGTTGTATGGTTGCGAGGCGTGGGCTATGGATAGAGTTGTGCGCAGGAGGATGGATGTGCTGGAAATGAGATGTTTGAGGACAATGTGTGGTGTGAGGTGGTTTGATCGAGTAAGTAACGTAAGGGTAAGAGAGATGTGTGGAAATAAAAAGAGCGTGGTTGAGAGAGCAGAAGAGGGTGTTTTGAAATGGTTTGGGCACATGGAGAGAATGAGTGAGGAAAGATTGACCAAGAGGATATATGTGTCGGAGGTGGAGGGAACGAGGAGAAGAGG
Organism: Panulirus ornatus; assembly: GCF_036320965.1. Lineage (NCBI taxonomy): Eukaryota > Metazoa > Arthropoda > Malacostraca > Decapoda > Palinuridae > Panulirus > Panulirus ornatus. The sequence goes on from NC_092224.1 coordinate 16,308,162, forward strand.
GAGACCAAATTGGAGGTGGAAAGATGGAGTGAAAAGGATTTTGTGTGATCGGGGCCTGAACATGCAGGAGGGTGAAAGGAGGGCAAGGAATAGAGTGAATTGGAGCGATGTGGTATACCGGGGTTGACGTGCTGTCAGTGGATTGAATCAAGGCATGTGAAGCGTCCGGGGTAAACCATGGAAAGCTGTGTAGGTATGTATATTTGCGTGTGTGGACGTGTGTATGTACATGTGTATGGGGGGGGGTTGGGCCATTTCTTTCGTCTGTTTCCTTGCGCTACCTCGCAAACGCGGGAGACAGCGACAAAGTATAAAAAAAAAAAAAAAAAAAAAATATATATATATATATATATATATATATATATATATATATATATATATATATATATATATATATATATATATATATATATATATGTATCTCCATACCTGCCCCAGGAGTCCCTTCTGCTGCAGAAATCCTGAAGTTGGGCACGTCCACCGGCCGGGAGCACAGGTTATGTAAAGTGTTGTTATGTTTTGTGTGCGTCAGTCTGCAGAAGGTCCAGAACAGTTGAGCCAGTCGATGTGCATGAAGGATCTAGAGATATACTAAAACTGTGTTTGTAGTGATGGGTGATGTCCAGAGCGGAAACGGGAGAGTGTGACTCGTGTTTGTCTGAGGAGTGTGGTTCCTGATGTGACTTTTGTCTTAAGAGTTTAAGACCGAGTTGGGAGGTCGGTTGTTTAGTGGTTGTCGGGTTATTTCAGTGTATGTGTGATTTGTCAGTGTTATATCTGTTGGAGTTTGAGGTATGTGTGATCAGAGGTGACTGAAGTGCGAAGTACGTGTGAGCTTTTTTTTTTTTTTTTGAGAGATAGGTTGAGTTATCAGTGAGTGGTTTCAGTGAGAGTATTGTAAAACTGACTACAGAGCATGTTGAGGTGGGACTGTACAGGGAGGATTTTTCTTTTATTGTGAAGGTGTTGAGTGTTTGTGGTGCGTTTAAAGGCGTGGAAGAACAGGTTAGTGAGGCATTGCTTAGTATGGAGCGGTTCAGTTGTTTGATTGTTTGCGTAGGACAGTGTTCTTTTCTGTTCATATATGGTGCCGTTTAATGTTGAGGGCGTTTAGTTTGCTTATATATATATATATATATATATATATATATATATATATATATATATATATATATATATATAGATAGATAGATAGATAGATATCCCTAGGGATAGGGGAGAAAGACTACTTCCCACATATTCCCTGCATGTTGTAGAAGGCGACTAGATGGGGAAAGGGCGGGGGGTTGGAAATCCTCCCCTCTCGTTTTTTTGATTTTCCAAAAGAAGGAACAGACCTTTCCATGGTTTTTCCCTTACTGCTTTATATTCTTTGGTTCAGTCCACTGACGGCACGTCGCTCCATGTATACCACATAGCTCCAATTCACTCTATCCAATGCACGCTTTACACTTTCCTGCATGATCAGGCCCCAAACGTTCAAAACATTCTTCACTTATTCCTTCCATCTCCAGTTCGATCTCCCCCGTTTCTCTCTATTCTCTCCACTCCTAACTCCTGTACCCTCTTTGTCAACCTCTCCATGTTCATTATATCCATATTTCCAAACCATTTTACACACGGCCGACGTTTCTGTCGACCATGCTCTTCTTATTACCACACCACTTTATCTTATTTCTTAATCAACCCTCCTTACACATCATATTCTCTTGTTTTCATACACTTCATATAAGGCCAACACCTTACGTCCAAACAGCACCGCTGGGACCTCTTTGACTTATTACAATCCCATCTTTACCTCCCTAGTTAATGGCCTAATTTTCCACACATTCCTCAACGCGCACAAGACCTTCGCCCCCTATGACTCGCTAAGTCCCTATTATTCGCAGCCATTTTCATTTCTAGGTATCCAAAACTCTTAACTTCCTCCAAGTTCTCTGATCAAACTGTCATCCTAACTGATCTGTCTCTTTGCCCCGGCAAGCCTGATAACCTGGCTATTATTCCCACTTACTCTTACCTTTCTCTTCACAAACTCTTCCAATCTAACTTAAGCAGTTCTCACTCGTTTCTGCCAACAGCGCCGTGTCATCAGCAAACAGTGACTGACTCACCCCCTGATCCCCCCTCCTGCCCTTGACAGATTGCATACTTAATCATGTCCCCATAAGCCTTGCATTTATATCCTTCACAAACACATCCATAAACAGATTAAACAGCCATGGTGACATCACACACCTCTGCCTCACACCCAACTTCACCTAGAAGTACTCGCCCTCCTCTCCTGCCCGTTTTACTCTCTTGATGCTCCCTGATTTAATGGCTTTTCTCCCACAACATATATACGTAACACCTTTCATAGCATGTCTGTCAACCCTGTTGTAAGCTTTCTTCAAATCCATAAACGCCACATACATATCTTTGTTTATTTTAGCATTTTTTTTTCACACGTTCTTTAATGCAATAGACCTGATTCACACATTGTCTACCACTCTCGAAGCCACATTGTTTTTCCCCAGTTTGAGATTCTATACATGGCATCACCCGCTTGATAACTACTCTCCTATTTAACTTATCAGGCACACTCAGGAAATTCATACCACTGCAGTTCGAACATTCACTTTTGTTCCTCCCATTGACGTGTGTATATTGGCTCTATAAAGGTATTTCACCAATCCTCAGGCATCTCCCTATGGTTCATACAGTTATTGATAATCATAACTAACCAATCAACATCATTGTCACCCTATTCTTGAGAACTTCACAAGCAACAGCATCCGCTCCAACCGCCTTGTCACACTTCATCTTACGCTTGCTATGTCTCTCACATCGCATACCTCCCTAACTCAAGTAAACAACATCTTCCCTGTCATCAGACATGTTCGACAGTCCTTCCAAGTACTCATTCCGTCTTTTTCCAATCATTTCTGCCAGTTACTCTCCCTCCCCACCTTGCACACTCCTTCCTCAGTGATGTTTCCATATGTTTTCTTGTTTTTCTAACACTGTTAACCTCCTTCCAAAACATTTTATCATTCTCTCTGAAGTTTGCTAATACTTGCTGAACCCAACTCTCATTAGGTCTCTTTTGCAGCCCTGTGCACCTTCCTCTTGATCTCCTGCAGCTATCTCTTGTACATTATCCAATCACTCGCACTCTTTCCCTGCAAGTAACGCCCATACACCTCTCTTTTTCAGTAGGAACTTAACTTCCTCATCCCATCACTCAATCTCATCACTCAACCTTTTCTCGCATGACCACCTCCCACATTCTGCATGCCACCCGCTTCTCTCGCACGTGCCGAAACTGCTTCCTTAAAGACCTCCTTATTCCTCATTTTACCGAACTCCGCCTGGTGAAAAGTCACCTTTGATGAAGCTGTATAATTGATGGTCAGAAAGAGTCTTATGAAAGACCTTCACACTCCAGAGGAGTTCACATATACCAGCTATTGGAAGTAGCTCAGTCATGGCCTGCAGGAGCACATGAGAAGTAAAAGAAAGGCCGCATTCGCTCACATCCAATCTCTAGCTGTCAAGTGCAGTACGCTGAAACCACAGCGACCCATCTACAGCGAGTCCTTACAGACCTTTCCATTATTTCCTCCAGCCGCTGCACATCACTTGGTTAAGTCCAATGACAGCACATTGGCCCATGTAAACTAAAACGTTCCAATACACTCTCCCCCATGCACAACTTTCACCCTCCTGCATGTTCAGGCCCCGATCACTCAGAATCATTTTCACTCCATCCTGCTATCTCCAATTTTGTCTCCCTCTTCTCCTTGTCCCCTCAACTTCTGACACATTACACCATCGTGTCAACTTCTCCTCACGCTTTCACTCCATGTGTCCAAACCATTTCTGCACACCCTCGTCTGCTTTCTCGGCCACACTGTTTTTAAGTACCACACATTTCTCTTATCCTTTTATTATTCTATTCTGTCAAACCACCTCACTCCACATATTATCCTCACACATTTCATTTCCAACACATCCACCCTCCTCTGTACATCCTCATCTGTAAACCCACGCTTTGCATCCCTGCAACATTGTTGGGACTAATATACCTTGAGAAATACCAATTTTCGCCCTCCCACTTAACGACCTGTCTTTGCACACATTCTTCAATGCTCGCGGAACCAGCTCGCCCTCAGCCACCCCATGACTGCTTCCACTTCCATGGTTCCATTCGCTGCCATGTCCACTTCCAGGTATCTAAAACATTTCACTTCCTCCACATTTTCTCCATAGAAATCCACACCCCAAACTGACGTATCATTCTACCCAGATAAACCCAGTAATCTTGCTTTTATTCACATTTACTTTAAACTTCCTCCTTTCCCACACACACTTCCGAACTCAATCACTAACTTCCGTAGTTATCATCAGCAAACAAAAACTGACTCGCTTTTCACCAAGACTCTCTCATTCATGCCCTTACCACCCTCACTAAACAAATTGAATAACCATGGTGATTATATATATATATATATATATATATATATATACATTTGTCATGATTATCATTGTCATTATGCAGCCTCAGAACTTTTATAGGGCTCTTGCGGCTTTGAGGGTGCACTCCACTCAGGAGCTGGGTACTGATGGACTCGTTTGAGGCGAAAAGGTCCATGACAATACTGTACTTGCTCTCCATATGGTCGATGATACAGCCTTCGTGATGGGGACATGTGCCTCGCGGTGTAACATACTCCAGTTTACGCCAAGCACCCACTTATCGACCAACTTGAAGGGGGGAGGATGGGGATGAGTGCGTATGTGCGTATGGTTATGGCCATCCTTGGTTCTGCGTTCTCCTCCTCATGTTCAGCTGCATACTCCTGGAGTCGAGTCTTTATAGACCCATCTTATGAAAGCTTTTATCTGGTGCCAGACCAGAGCGGCACGAAATTGAAGACGTGGTGGTTGAGGGAGGGGTGGCGGAGGAGGCGGCCGGGGGAAGTACGCTTTTGATGTCTAACCCGAAGACTTAGACCCATGTTGACTCAAACTGATGCGCTGAAATTTCCCCTCGGCCGTTTTATACATATAACTGAGAGGAGATGTGTTACGGGAAGACTGGCGACCTCTATATAGCACAGCAAGTCTTCGTACCAGAGAGAAGGTCTGGGAAAGGCAAGGTTAGAGGAGTGGGGAGGGAAAAATCTAAGAGTAAATGAAAATGTTGGTAAGATTTAAACTATGGCAAACTTCAAGTGAAGGCGGAGATAAGGCAACACAATGGTCTCTCGCTCTTTTTATTGTATCCGCCTACAAAAAAGATTCTATTCCTGGCCGAAGCCTTTTCCAATAAACTTTGATTTTTGGTAAAAGTTCTGTTGTAAAGCATAACCGCGCCTTCTCACTATTTGAATATTTGTAGGAGACTTTTGCAAACATGAGCGAAATTGAAATTTAGGTCTCCTCGGTTTGGCCGTCTCCACTGGTGGGGTTGGGGATGGGATATTGGATGGTGGGGATGGAGGAGGAGGATGGAGGCAGAGTTGGGAGTCCGGGACGATGAGGGAGGCAACCGTGGTGTTGAGGAAGGATGAGGGAGGCTATGTTGGGGATGGAGGAGGATAAGGGTGACTACAGTGGCGCTGGAGAAGGCAGCGATAGGAGTGGATGAGAGAGGAAGGAGGAGGAGGCAGCGGTAGTGATAGGTAGGGGTTTATGGGGGAGGTTACGGTGGGGGAGACTGCACTGGTGGGTGAGCGAGGTGAGGCTGGGTGTTGGAGGAAGAGGAAGGAAGAGACCGCGGTTGGGGTGAGTAAGGGAGGCATCTCTGGGGGGTAGTTGGGGAAGGACGAGGGAGGCAACAGTAGGGTTAGGGTTGGGCTCAGGAAGATGGAGTAGCCAGTGAAGGGTTGGGTTGTAGGCTGGGCGGAGGGAGACACACGTTGGCCGGAGGTCCACCGCTGCCACAGTGCACCGCAGGAGGCAACTCTGTACATCAGAAAGAAATAATTGCAATGATTGGAATTAGAAAATACGTGTTGCAATACAATTTTGCATGATATATCGTAGGTTAGTACGTAGCATTTTTGATAAGGATAACTTCAGGTGAAGCCCATATATATATATATATATATATATATATATATATATATATATATATATATATATATATATATATATATATATATATTCTCATTTTGTGAAAAGATGGTATGCAGCGAGCACATCTTCACCGGAATCCCCACACCAGGTTGGACATCAAGTGCTAAGACGCATCAAGAATTCCCTTTTTGACATTTTTTCTTCTTTCGCAATTCCCTGATCCAGCCAATGTAAAATTCCTGCAGTGGTATCCGGGCCGAAGGCTCCTGATCCTATTGAAATGTCAGTTATGCCTCCTGAGAGCCCGTGATCTCATTGACCTGTCAGTTATTCCTCCGTGCAGTGTAGGACGTGTGCTCCAGGGTCCAGGCGGTGTAGGACGTGTGCTGCAGGATCCAGGCGGTGTAGGACGAATGTTGCAGGATCCAGGCGGTGTAGGACGTGTGCTCCAGGGTCAAGGCGGTGTAGGACGTGCGCTGCTGGATCCAGGTGGTGTAGAACGTGTACTGCAGGATCCAGGCGGTGTAGGACGTGTGCTGCAGGATCCAGGTAGTGTGGGACGTGTGCTTCAGGGTCCAGGCAGGAGAGGCTTGGCCAGGCCGCCCTTGTAGAAGTGGTGGTGGTGGAGAGTGCGCTCTGCTCCAGGGACTGAGGCAGGCAGCCAGGGGAGGACACGGAGGCAGTGAGAGCCACGCACCGTGAAGAACTCTGGCCAGGCGAGGGAAGGGCGCCGAACGAGAGAGAGAGATGAGAGAGAGAGAGAGAGAGAGAGAGAGAGAGAGAGAGAGAGAGAGAGAGAGAGAGAGAGAGAGAGAGAGAGATGGACAAACAGGGAGAAAAGTGGTTGAAGAAGTAGGGAGGGAGGGAGGTACATGAGGAGGTTGGCAGGAAGGCAAGGGAGTTTGATGAAGTGAGAGAGAAGGATGGAGAAAGGTGCGGAGGGAGGAGGATGGTCAGAGGATCGGAAAGTAGGAGGGATGAGGGATGAGGAAGATGGATGAAAGGATAGGTTGAAAGGAGGCGACAGGTCACCAGGGATAGACAGTTGAAAGGCGGATAAGGGGATGGAGGAAGGAAATAGAAAGGTTGACAGGGATAGGGAGAGAGGGAGGGACGAATAGATTGGCGGCATGGGGATTAGGGATTAGGGGTAGTAGGATGAGGAGAGTGGGATAGGGGTATAGAGAGGGAAGTGGTGTGGGATAGAGGCAGGGTTGGAGAGGTGGACGGGGGATAGAGGAGTGGAAGATTTGTTGATCAAAGGAAGAGAGACTGCAGATAGAGCAGTGATGTGGCCACCCCTCAGGTGCTCCTCTGTCTTCCTTTTATCCATAAGAAAGAGAAAAGATAAAGCTGCATTTCTCTGTGGCGTGGGAGGTCTGCACTCGTGTTCCCGAGCCAAGTTAGTATATGTATCGCGTCTTCGCATTTGGAAAACCTGTTTTGACGGCTGTTGAACAATTTGACTTCCACCTGCCTTACAAAATGCCTGAAAACATTTTCTACACGAATGCGTTAGAAACAAACCACAGCCACAAACAAGCAGTTATGTACATAGACCAAAACATCTACGAAACACATGCAATTCTGATCAAGTAAATATATGCAAACTACGTCGTAAACACCCCAAAATGTGGGCGGTTGGTTGTGGGGCAGGGAGAAGGGGGGAATACCGGAGGGGGGGGGGGAGTTGGATTGGGGGCAGGGAGAGGCGAGAGAGCATTTGAGGGGGTGGGGGATCTTGGGGCGGAGAGAGGTGGTGGTGTGGGAGGGGGGCAAAACTCACAGGAGTTTGAGTCTTTGTGAGTCGGAAGCCTGAGGGGCAGGGTCAGGGAGGAGGCTGACACTTGAAGAAGTTACTTAGAAAAGTTAAAGTTTCTAGTGCTTATGATAGCCGGGGCGGGGCTGAGGGAACATGCAGCCATGGATAGACTGACGTTTCTGGTCGAGTTTTGAGGAGAAACGCGCAAACATTTTGCCTACTTGAAGGTCGTAGTTTTAGTCTTGGCTGGGGGTTAGTCTTGCTGCGTTACAAGGTAAAGGAAGGTGAGACAAGGCAAGGTACGAGAAGGTTAGGTATGGTAAGGTAAGGTTGTCTTCGGGAACCTTAGCATACCAACCATATATACATACCATTTACTGCCTCATCATCATCGTAGGGTGCCTACTCTCTGCTTCCTTCCCAATTCCAGTTTTCCATTTCCCCGTAGTCCTTGTGTCGTGCTGGCCTCCCTCTAATTTACCAGACTCCTCAACGCTTCCCGGGAATCAATTTTGGAAGTTTGACGGCTCCCGGAGTCCGTCTCTGTATTTTCAATCTTCTCAACTCACAACTTTATTGACTGACTAAATGTTTCTGAGGAGGGCCGGCCTGGACGCTCCAGCACTTGCCTTCCTTACCACGTCCGCTCTGTTTAGACATACGCCTCGCCTTCTCTCCAGATTTCGCTCAACCAAACTTGAACAAAATGTATCGAGGGTGGAAAATAATATCGTCAGTTAACGTTGTTTATTATTTGCATATACCATTTATCCCAATGGTTTACTCTCTGTTTATATTTGCTGCTCAGGTTCCGAATACAATGGTTCAGGAGCTGTGTCAGTTCTGCCACTTGACATCCGCGGGTTAGGAGAGATTAATGGTGTCTTTAGCGAGTGGTATGGTATAGTGTGTCACGTGGAATGATACGAATTACTCCCGTGTTCTGAGACGTTCTCTGGTACGGCTCTTGAGAACGACTGTTCTTCCCCTGAGCACGAGGGAACAACCTCTGGGGATGATTTGCTTTATGGTGACCGACATGGCACGGGTATATAACCTGCCGCTGTCAAGGACATTCGGGTGTACGAAAAAATATGTATAGAGAGAGAGAGAGGAAGTAGAAATTATCCAGGGGCTCCGCAAGTGAACCTGACCCTCTAAGGGAAGGGTTATATGAAGAGGGAAAGACAAGAGGAGAATTCCACAGCTTATCTGTTGGAGGGAAGGAGGAGGTGGTGGTGTCCTAAGCCATAACAGGTGTCGGGTTAAAGGTTATTACCTCAATCATGCTGTCAAGCTGAAGTGGTTAAGCTTCTTTGTAATAAGATCCGCCACTCATACCTTACACTCTAACGTAACTTGACCTTCGGGGCGTCAAAAGGTTAAGGGTCACGTGAGGTAATTGCTCGCCCTAGTTTATTTGCTGCATTTAATTACTCGCCCTAGTTTATCTGTTGCATTTCAGGCCGTCAGATATTGATGACGTCATCTTTCACGGTATGGGGGGCGAGGGGAGACGTTGTTTTCCTATCTTTCTACTTCCGTCCTTCCAAAAGTTGTCATTGTTCATTTTTTTGTTCATTCTTCGGAGGATGCAGCCGTAATGGAAGCTGTACGTACACTGGTCCAGTAACGCCGAGATTCCTCTTTCATTATCCCCCTCCCGTCAGATTTAGGTCGTAATTCTTCATTTTACGAGATTTGAGGACAAACTTTGGGGGATTCTGATGTCTGCCATATAAGTCTACGGAAATTAGTCTGATCACTTCCCTCCAAGACAGAGAGGATGAGAGGGAGGGAAGATTCACCCCCTCGTATTTCAAGTTTCCCACAACTCGATTTTATTTCTAATTCATCCATTTGAATGCCTACATGGGTGGAAGTCCCCTTCTTTTATCTTCTGTGTTCCCATCCATGTTTTCCATCCCCCTTCCCTGTTACCCCAGAGTCCCTCCACTCCGCTCCCTTCCTGTTTGTCACCGCCTGGCTCAGTCGTCAGTGCCCAGTTCGTACCGTTAACAGAGAGCAGATTGAATACGTCCAGACGTTTGTCATAGGTCGCGTGTCGCCGTTGATGTCCACGAAACCTTTTGATTAACCTCTTGAACGCGACGGTACTGCCTTGAACACGACGGTATGGCCCTTGCGACACGACGGTACGGCCCTTGCAGCACGACGGTACAACGCATGAGTACGACGGTACGATCCTTAGGTGTGATGGTGTGCTTAACTTGCAATATACAGACTGTGAACTCGTCTCCAAAGGCTCAGATTGCCGGGTCGGGTCCATCTTCCCTTCTCCCTAACAGGAACATGCCTCCTCTCCAGCACCCAGGCCGGTCTGTGTATCCCTAACAACGTTGCCAAGACACACACCATCATACTTACTGCGTCTGTTTACCTCTCTACAGAGGCGTTTGTGGTTGTGGCGTCTGCAGAAGTTTTTGTGGTGTTATTTGACGGCTATTGAAACGCTTAAAACTTTATTTTTTTGTCTTTAGAAACGGTATTGATTTGGGTTCGAAACTTGGAGAAACTAGGTTTAGTTTCATTACTGAGAGTCTATAGAAAAATGAAGGTAAACACCCATTAAGTTTTGTAAAGGTAGTCCCTGTATGGGACACAGACAGAGAGAGAGAGGTTAGTTCTCGCAGGTCGTGTTTTAAGTCCAGTTTAACGTTTGTGGGTATTCTTTTTATGACGGAAACGTTTACCTTTTATTCAACTTTTATCTAAGAACGTTCGTGGTCTTTGTTCTTATTTTACGAAGCCAGGAACGTGCGTGGACTAGGTTATTTCGTTTCGTTTACCCAAACTTTCGGGATTACAGTTTGTCTACGAACTCCCGGGAAACATTTGCCGAGTCCACACAAACGTTTAGTTATCCTTTCAGCGTTGCATTTTTGATAATGCTGGTAAAGTTGGCTGGCCCAGCTGGACCCGTATTCTTTCACTGAATAGTTGTTCTCTTGTTGACTCTGTGAAACCATGAACTAACGTCTGGCGCTTTTGTCCAACGCTCATCTCTCAGATTGGTTAACTGTGAGCCTAGCCTAAGTTAACCTTGATATATTTCATTCTGAATACGTTAGCACCTCTTATGGTATGTTCGGAGAGTTGTATGAAGGAGAAACCAGTTCTCGTTTAATGTTAGAAAAGGCACATCTTTTCCTGTGGTTCTTATGTGAATTGGGTAAGTGTAGTTCTGTGTTTCTCGTGCCGTCGCTATGAATATTCACTTGTCCTAGCAACCACTTGAGCACGGCAGTACGTCCCTTGAGCACGATGGCACGACCCTTGGGCACGAACGTACGAAACTTGGGTATTGGCCATTGACCTGACCCCTCAAGGTTCATTTCAAAGGTGAGGTCATCACAGGATCTTGTCATTGAGTGCGTTGTGGACTTTAGGACATGATTTAAGTAGTTAATTATCTTCTTGATTTGCGACTTTAAGATGACAGGATAAGAACGTGGTAATTGTATAGACGTATCCATTTTGTGTAAGCGACGGGCTTCCACCACCAGAAATTTCCACATATGTCTGGGTTCTCGTCCTTAAGATTTTAATCCCAAAACTTTCCCAGGAGTATCATTAATCTTGCTTCCCTTTATCCACACAGTAGTTAAACATGATTAAGACTATTATAATGATTCAGGGCCGAGGTGGGTCTCTGGAACTGCCTGCGCACCATCCTGGCGGAGGTACCGAGACCCTGTACTACTACGCTAACCTGACTTTCCTTAATGATATATTTAACTGACCTTTTTTTTTTAATGGATGTTGGTGCCAAATAGGCCTAGATGCGGGGCCATTCATCAGATATGTGTAGGGCTGGCTGGAAGGTCCCCACCCAGCCCGAGCCTTCTTGAAGGACACAAGGAGTTGTGGTCCAACCAAAACCTTATTGACGTGGGACGTGAAGCCCACGAGGCTGATGGGGCCCCTCTGTGGGAGGGATGGAGCGGGATTATGGGGATGGTCGGGGGAAATTGAAAATATCTTCTAAGTCAGATTTATCTGTTGCATTACGACCCGTATATATCTTTCTTTTTTGTGTGTGTGTGTGACTCCATTAGCATAGGCCGGCCGCGAGATAAAACATTTAGGGTGGGAGGAAATATGAATGATTCTGATAAATGGGGGGCTATGACTGGGAGGCTGTCCCATTTATTATACGGAAAAAACAGGGCGACTTGAATGAGGGATGCACGGGAACGAGGCCCGGGAAGCCTAAATCAAATACTGGGGAGTGAGATAAGTGAATATTGGCCGTGATGGGTGTCAGTGACTCAGACCTGAGGAAGGGCTAGTCTGGTGGCTCACTAAAAGGGCGGGGTGTGAGGAGGGCGAGCCAAGAGTTGGTAGTAACGGGTGTGCCAGGTTTGGCGCGGCTGTGAAACATTGTAAGGATGTAAACATGGAGGTGTATGCGTCTTTGTAGTCGTATCTCATACTTGATGAGAGGAGTGGGTGTGTGTGCTGGTGTAGGCCTGGACTGCACGGCACTGATAGAATGAGTTGAGGTCACAAGAGTGGAAGATGAAGACACGATGGACGGACTGTGTGGAGAAATGTTCATGTCCGAGAGTGATCCATAAGATGAGATCTAGCACCACAGATGCTCATCTGTTGCTGGTGATTTTGAACGAGCCAACCTTCGGTGTGGCGGAAGGTATGTTTTTGAGGATATCACCGTTGTTAGGTGTTTACTGTGCAGTATTTACTTACAAATACGTAGCGCGATGTGTCTTTATATGCGGTACACCTGCAAAGTGAGCAGGTTGTATATTGTGGTGAATGTGTTGTAACTGAAGAAAGTGGTTTAGGTTATGTTGGGTGTATAATTCTGGAGAGAGTTTATCTCATAGAGTCAAGCTTGGCACGAATGTGAAGGATCAGGTTGAGTGTTTTACACGGGAAATACGTTTCCAGACGGCTTATCTCGAGGCCATGCTTGATCCCGTCGGCTCGACGTGACTTATTTAATTGCCGTCGAATTCTTCATTTTCTTGCTTCATGTTGCTCTCAATCCCTCGTATCGCGTTAAAAGGTATGAACCCTTGAGGACAACGGTGCAGCCCCTGGGTATGATGGCCTGGCGTCTGTCATGACCCTTAGGAGTCGCGTCAAAGGCCAGCCCATCTTACTCAGTGGTCCGCTCCCGTCATGGCCTTCAAGGCTGGCATCCTCCTGGTGAAGAGGTTCAGAAGACTGGCATCCTCCTGGTCAAGAGGTTCAGAGGGCAGACATCCTCCTGGTCAAGAGGTTCAGAAGGCTGGCATCCTCCTGGTCAAGAGGTTCAGAAGGCAGACATCCTCCTGGTCAAGAGGTTCAGAAGGCAGACATCATCCTGGTCAAGAGGTTCAGAAGGCAGAAATCCTCCTGGTCAAGAGGTTCAGAAGGCGGACATCCTCCTGGTCAAGAGGTTCAGAAAGGCTGGCATCCTCCTGGTCAAGAGGTTCAGAAGGCTGGCATCCTCCTGGTCAAGAGGTTCAGAAGGCAGACATCCTCCTGGTCAAGAGGTTCAGAAGGCCGGGCATCCTCCTGGTCAAGAGGTTCAGAAGGCTGGGCATCCTCCTGGTCAAGAGATTCAGAAGGCCGGGCATCCTCCTGGTCAAGAGGTTCAGAAGACCGGGCATCCTCCTGGTCAAGAGGTTCAGAAGGCAGACATCCTCCTGGTCAAGAGGTTCAGAAGGCCGGGCATCCTCCTGGTCAAGAGGTTCAGAAGGCTAGGCATCCTCCTGGTCAAGAGGTTCAGAAGGCCGGGCATCCTCCTGGTCAAGAGGTTCAGAAGGCAGACATCCTCCTGGTCAAGAGGTTCAGAAGGCCGGGCATCCTCCTGGTCAAGAGGTTCAGAAGGCCGGGCATCCTCCTGGTCAAGAGGTTCAGAAGGCTGGCATCCTCCTGGTCAAGAGGTTCAGAAGGCTGGGCATCCTCCTGGTCAAGAGGTTCAGGAGGCAGACATCCTCCTGGTCAAGAGGTTCAGAAGGCCGGGCATCCTCCTGGTCAAGAGGTTCAGAAGGCTGGGCATCCTCCTGGTCAAGAGGTTCAGAAGCTGGCATCCTCCTGGTCAAGAGGTTCAGAAGCTGGCATCCTCCTGGTCAAGAGGTTCAGAAGGCTGGGCATCCTCCTGGTCAAGAGGTTCAGAACTGACGCCTCAAAACGTCATGTGATCCTAGCCTGTCCCAGCCGGAGAGATGCGAGAGGGGCAGTACACAGGCTGGACTAGTAATGGCCGACTTTGATATATTGATACCCAGCTGAGACTTGTATGTACAGCATGGTTCTGATTAGCTTTGGTAACGATCCATCGCTTGTTTACACTTGTAGGTTAATTAGTGTTTTTGCTGCTCTTGGTAGAGTTGGCGGATTGGTTTGTCTGTAAAGTAGAACTAATTGCTTTCAGTTTTTTTCCATTTATTGTGAATTTATCATATTCGTTTGTTTTCCATCTAGGTGAATACTTTTTCGTTAGTTTTTCACTTAGTTATTTGAAGGCATTACCCACCTCGTTATTTGTTAGGTAGTTAGATAGATAGATAGATAGATATGTAGGGAAATAGAAAGATAGAGAGAATTGCCTTAATTTATCCTTGGAATGTTTGAATGATTGATTGTTTACATCATGAAGGACCTCCCCAGATCCTGACGATTGTTTGACGTCGTGTTGTGTTCACATGGCATACGTCCACACCTGGCCTTCACCTGCAGCTGGTGTGCGTTCACACCTGGGCCTCCACCTGCAGCTGGTGTGCGTCCACACTTGGGCCTCCACCTGCAGCTGGTGTGCGTCCACACCTGGGCCTCCACCTGCAGCTGATGTGCGTCCACACCTGGCCTCCACCTGCAGCTGGTGTGCGTCTACACTTACACCCGCAGCTGGTCTCTCTCTCTCTCTCTCTCTCTCTCTCTCTCTCTCTCTCTCTCTCTCTCTCTCTCTCTCTCTCTCTCACACACAGCACAGCACACCAGGCACTTGTGAGAACACACGGCCGTGCGTCACTCCCTCACTACCTTGTGACGCAGGTTCTTATCATTCAGGGGACGGTCGTGAAGACGACACTCAGCTTACCCAAGGAGTAAGAGATACCGAGCCATCATCGGCCCGCGTCGTCAACGCACACAATCCCGGCTCCTGAGATAAAAACCATCATAATCCTTTTTTTTTTTCATGAGTAAAACCTGCGTGGGTGAAACATTTGAATGACGCTTATATTGGTCGGAGTAGGAGACTGCGAACCTGGAATGAGTAAATGAAATGTTAGAAAGAAGATGGGAATGATTAAGATTCTCTCTCTCTCTCTCTCTCTCTCTCTCTCTCTCTCTCTCTCTCTCTCTCTTGGCGGGGTCCAGGGTTGAGAGAGAGAGAGAGAGAGAGAGAGAGAGAGAGAGAGAGAGAGAGAGAGAGAGAGAGAGAGAGAGAGAGAGAGAGTGAGTTCTGAACTTTCACCCGGGCTGTAGTATAAATGTTTTGCCGCCGTGGTTCCCAAGGTTGGGTTGGTGGGGGTGTGGGCGGTCGTGGTGGGGCTCTTGAAGGCTGGCTCAGCAGGAAATGAAGACCATTCTCAGCGGGTCGTTTCCCCCGGGTGTGGCTGTGTGTGTGGGGGGTGGGTTGGTTCTCTTGCTGAGGTGATTTAAGGACTTGCAAGAAGAAAAAAATGAGGTATTAAAAGATCGTGTAGGAAGTTATCGTCTTATTAATATAAGTTTCTAAATTATCCCGTTGAAGCCTACTTTAAAGTTGAGGTCGGTAGCATGCGATGGTCCCGGGTATTGGCGTGTTGTGCGAGACCCAGGTAGGTGATTGGTCCTCCCCGTGGCTTGACGGTGAGGGAGACCTTATGTGAGTGGTCCTCCCCGTGGCTTTGACGGTGAGTGAGACCTTATGTGATTGGTCCTCCCCATGGCTTGTCGATGGGGGAGACATGTGATTGGGCGTTCCCATAGCTTGACTGTGGGGCAGACCTTAAGTGATTGGTCGTCCTCGTGGCTTGACGGTGGGGCATACCTTAGATGATTGGTCGTCCCCTTGGCTTGACTGTGGGGGACATGTGATTGGACGGCCCCATAGCTTGACGGTGGGGGAGACCTTAGTTGATTGGTCGTCCCCGTGGCTTGACGGTAGGGAAGACTTGTGATTGGACGTTCGCATGGCTTGATGGTGAGGATGCTGTATGGTATTTGGCTGTGTGACTATCGTGGAGGTCATGTAACCTTGGAAGCGTCTGATACAGCGTTACCCGAGGTGCACTTAGTCAAGGGCGCTGCGACCCGTCGCTATAGGGAGCCTTAGTGCTGGTACCGGTGTGACGTCGTTCGACGGTACTCGGGTTGTCTTGTGATTGGTCGATGCTTGGGTCTTCCGGAGCAGCAGCAGGAGCAGCAGCACCTGGAACCTTTTGACTTCCTCCTCTCGCAGTCTCGCATAGACTACAAAGGTTATTGAATTTCTTCACCTTGCACATGAGGGACTCTTGAAGGTGCACAGCCATTCATACACTTCACACATAAACATTTGCTCGTATGTTTAGGGACTGGGCGTCGCATGGATGGGGCATGACGTACACGGGACGTCATGTGGATGGGCGTCGTATCCCGCCTGTGGGCCTCTCGTTAAATGTCATAAGGGTGGATGGAGGAGGGTGGGTACCCCGTTTGAACAGCTCACGAAAGGGGGATCCTAATTATGGCAAATTTTGGACAAATGTTCAAGTTCTTGAATACAGATTTATTCATAACTGCACCAGGACCCCCTTTTCCAGGAATTTCTTCAGCTCCAAGGCTGCGCTACTTCCAGTAGCGAGGAGGTGATGAACTCCTTTGCAGGGAGAAGGTGTTTGACGAGCCAGTGCTCCCAGTGATGCATCCTCGCCAGACGTGACTTTTCACCAGCGGTGTAACTTCATGCCGTTGGAGCCCGGCAGTACTTGTTTCATATATATATATATATATATATATATATATATATATATATATATATATATATATATATATATATATGTCATATTTGCCGTGATATAAGAGTGTTGGTTATATGGGTAGAAACATGGACTTTATAATGACAACTGCCTTTATAAGTCCAGTGAAATGTGTCTTTGAAAATGATAAAGACATCTGCCATGGGCGGTTTTAGTCACATCTGCCATGGACGTGTGTTGAGTCTACCATGAAAATGGTGTGCCAGTGTTTGGGCACAGTGAGGTAGTAGCAGGCTCACTACTGTTCCAGGTGAGGCCTTTGTCAACCATGAAAGGCCAGGTCAAAGGGGAGGCGGTCATGACCAAGGGTCGTGCCATCTTGCCCTTAAGGTTGATCAGGACGATGTTTATATTTTGAAGTGATATTTTACTGACGTGATGTCGAGATATACTTAACAGGTGCCACGGATACAGCTAGGAGGGAAAGTGATGAAGTATAGAGGAGGAAGCATATAAGACTGTTCGATCGTCTTTTGTTAAAGAGTGTTGGTTGAATCTGATGACATCCGGTGTAGAGGAACTAGTCACTGTGTGTTCTGCTAGGCATCAGCTTCTCTCCTTTCTTTCTTCCGATCAGAAAGTGACTTACTCTTCTCCCCTCGCCCTCTCACGTGCGCATGCCTTCACACTCACTCCTCCCTCACTCTTTCACACCACTCTCTCTCTCACGCCTTCACGCTCATGTCTCCCTTACTCAGTCCTTCACGCTCATCCCTCCCACACGCCCTCACGCTCATCCCTCCTTCACTCCTTGACACTCGTCGCACCCTCACGCCTTCACATTTATCCCTCCCTCATACTTTCAGACGTGTCCCTCTCTCATAGCCCAAGGATAACAATAGAGAAACGAAGACAAGGAGGACTTGCGATTCGGATGTCGTATGATTTTCTTTGTATTGTAACAGATTATATCAACTGTGTCCAGATGTACTACTGTTGGTGTCGTTAATGATCAAGCCGTATTGCTCAAGTCCTCATCGGCCAGACTAAGAAATACTGCTGATGTGCACAACGTTTATACATACAGGACTGCTCATGTCCTCACTATTCAGACATCCTGCTGATGTCCTCAGTTGTCAGACATCCTGCTGATCTCCTCAGCTTCCAGACATACCGTCTCGAAGTTACCTTTATCCATTCACTTCAAGAATGAACTTAGTTGCCCTGTAGACGGTAAAATTGGTGGCTCATCTCTTTTGAGACGATTGTTTCGATAAGTATTTTATGGCGTCCAGATTAGTTAAGCCCTTCTTTTTCTGCACCTGATTCGGATTTAGATAACTAGATAAATCGTTTGCCTTGTTGCTGTCATCGTATAAGATTTAGATTTAGATTAAGGTTGGGCAAAGTCGTTCATTTATTGCCCTGGCAGGGCTGATGGCTTGGGAGGATGGCACGGGGGGTGGGTCTTGTTTGAGCGAACTTCCCCTGAAATGGTTCAGGAGTCTCCTCTTAAACCCTGCGGCAGGACGGTCAGACCCTAGGGTATAATGGATTGGTCTTTGATCCGTTCCTTAAGTGTCAGGTCAGAGGCCTGGCCAGACCTACATTACCGTTGTGTTTATGGGTCAAAACGTTGAGCTCACTAGTCGTACCGTTGTCCTCAGCTGGTGAAGGATTTGAAAAAGATTCAACACAGTTTCACGGTCATGGAGAATCGAGAAATAGTTCCTCATTTCTCGGTGATCCTGCCAGCTGGCTCCTCCACTAGAAGGGGTCCTCCTACTCGGAATTGAGCCTGGGCGCGGACATGGGTGGAGGCTGATGTTGCCAGGCAAGCAAGCAAGCAAGCGAGCACTTCGCCCCTCCGCTCCTGCATCAGCCAGCGAGAGGAGGCTGTGGACGGTGTGATGAACCCGTCAGTAGCTTTGGTCAGTCACCCACAGTGTGGGGGGAGGAGGCTGTGGACGGTGTGATGAACCCGTCAGTAGCTTTGGTCAGTCACCCACAGTGTGGGGGAGGAGGCTGTGGACGGTATGGTGAACTTGTCAATAGCTTTGATCAGTCACCCACAGTCTGGGGGGAATTAACGAACATTAATCTCAGGAAACGTACATAAATAAAACGTTTCGTTCATTGTACGTACGTCGTATCGTCAACTGGTGTCGCATTCGTCAAGTGTACGGGAAGTGCACGGTGCATTTCCGATCCTTAAGGTGTGCCCAGTGTATCCCTCAGAGTGTCACGTGATGACGTCTGATGGAAGTGACTTTAAAGAAATTCCTTTTACTCTTTAAATTCAGCCATACCTTTTTAGTTTACTTACGAAGAGCATACATGTAAAACTTGATTTTACATTTACTTTCATTGGAAGGCAGAAAATATTCTGATTTTTTTATGGATAAGTAGTAAAAGATTACTACAAAAAACGAGAGATAAAAAGAAAATTGTAGCATGCCAGAGGCTTTATGATGGGTCTGCTTTGATCCTCGGTTGACGTGCACCAGCACACTGGGGAGGAGGCAACATTTCCGGAGGGAGGATAGCCGTGCAGTTAGCCCCATGAGCACGAGGGCACGACCCTTTGGCATGATGGCCTGGCCTTTTTTTAACCTTATACCCTTAACAGCTAGGTCAAGGGCCAGACCATCATATCGTGGTGTCATGCCGTCGTGCTCAGAGCTTGTACCGCCATGTTTAAGGGTCTTACATTCATACTTGGAGAATAAATAGCTTTTCAGTCTCCATGTTCTTTCCCAACAAAGTCAGATCTTTATCATGGTGTATGGTGCATGTACCACCTCGCTGTCCCTCTCCATCGCAGACCCATGGACGTTGTTGGCTCAGACCTACCCATCTGAGCCACTGTGATTAGTACGGTACTACGGAGGAGACGAGCAGGTCCCAGGCAGGACGCTCGCATCAGAGTAGCCAGGGTGGCTGGACGCGGGGACGTCCAGGGAAATGACTCTCGTACCCAGAACACCCACCCCGCTTCCCTTCCTTCTTACACCCCCCCCTCTCGTGCTCACTCCTCACCCCCCACTTCCTCCCCTTTCTGTGATGGACCTTGCCTCATTCCTCACTTCCATTTTCTCTCTCTGTGTGGCTACATTATTATCATCTTCACTACCCTCTTTCTTCACAGAATCCTTTTCTTCACTGCCTCATATCTTGATGATAACCTTTTATCTTCACTAAGCCAGGTTCGAGGCCGGCCTGTGGCCATCCTTAACGTAGGTAGGATTATTCTGTGCTCTCTGTATTCTTCTTCAATAATACAAGCTCGCCTTTCCTGCTAAGGCCATCAGTATTACATGTACGATGATTCTGACCTTTGACCTAAGGTCGGATATTAACTTCTTCCAAAAACAGAGAGACGGTTAGGTACATATACATTTTTGATATTAGTTTCTTCAGCCCGCCTGGGACTTTCTTTAGATCATTTTAAGGACCAGGTCAAAAAAGAGAAAAAATAACTACACGCGCCCTTATGTTCTCTGCACTAACATCTTTACCGCACCTTCTTCTTCACTGGACTGTTTTCTTCACCTCATGTTCATTATATACTATTTTCTCAACCACACCATCATCTTCACTACACCTTCAGCTTCGCTGACACCTTATCTTCAGTACATCCTCGCCTTCGTTACACCCAGTCGTCAGAATAGTTTCCTTCATTAAGCTAGGTTCATAGCCATACACGTAATGAGTGTGTATGTGGTCTAAAGATTATCAGCAACTTAATAAGATGTTCAAGGTGTTCAGTCATCGGGTGATGATTATAACTTGACCTTGATGGCCTTAGTGACTCAGGCATTTAAAGTCCAAATAACTAACCAGACTTGAAGACCAGTCTTAGACCTGGCTTGGATTATATTGAGTTCGCTATTCTATTTTTTGACTACATCTTTTTCGTTTATGGCTATCACTACACCCCATCACTGTATCTTCATAATGATCTCATCCTCACTATACTCCTCTTCAGTACACCCTCATCTTCACAGTACTCTTATCTTCTCTAAGCCAGGTTCAAGGCCAGCCTTGAACCTGGCTTTGGCCTTGACCCTACCATGAATCATATTGTATGTGTTATACTCTTCATTGTACTCTCGTCTTCGCTGGTAAGGCTGTCATCACCACAGCCTTGATAACACTTTTGACCGAACCATTACGGATAAGGTCAAAGGCGTACTTTTCGTAAGACCGACAGATAGATGGACAGATGGGTTCGAACCCATGGTTCAGCATTCGGCCCACTGCCAACCTCAACTGTTCATTCAACATTCGGGCTTGTCGATAAATGGGTATCCAGCTTCGGCTGGTGTGTGTGTGTGTGTGTGTGTGTGTGTGTGAAGTAGAGACCCGATACGCAAGTACAAAGTTAAGAGACGGGGCGACACGAATAACAACAACTCGTAACACACACACTTTCTCCTCTCTCTCTCTCTCTCTCTCTCTCTCTCTCTCTCTCTCTCTCTCTCTCTCTCTCTCTCTCTCTCTCTCTCTCTCAGTCTCAATCTCCTTGGAACTTGTCGATAGATGCCCATGCTGATGTGTAGAGATTATACATATATACATGGTAAAGAGAGGGGTAACACGAGTGTGAAACTCCGTGTAACACACACACACACACACACACACACACACACACACACACACACACACACACACGGGGGCCTCCATGGTGTAGAGGTTAGCGTTAATGACCATGAGTCAGCGAAGACCCTCCCGGGTCGGGCCTGCATTGGGAAAGGGGCGTTATCAAGGTCACAGGTCGTGCCACAGGTCGTAGTGGCATTTTGGAAATGAGGCAAGGTACGGTCTGCAGATGACAGATCATGCTACAGGTCGTAGTGGCGGTGTGGGTTGCGGCGTTATGGTGGTCACAGGTCATGCTACAGGTCGTAGTGGCGGTGTGGGTTGCGGCGTTATGGTGGTCACAGGTCATGCTACAGGTCGAAGCGGCGGTGTGGGGAGGGGCGAAATGCGGGTCACAGGTCATGGTACTGGTCGTAGTGGTGATGTGAGGTGAGGCAGTATGGTGGTCACAGGTCATGTTACATGTCGCACTGGCAATGTGGGGAAGGGGCTGTATGGGGGTCATAGGTCATGCTCTGGGCCACGGTTTGATGAGGGGTTCCCATTTTTACCAGTTTATGACTGATTATATCAACAGAACTTTTTGTCCTTCATTTAGGGAGCGGTGGGGTGAGATGTGATGGTGGGGGAGGGAAGGAGGAGGAGGAAGAAGAGAGAGAGAGGGGGCATATGAGGGCGCATTTTGAAGCCGCGGTGGGTGGGAGGAGATGGTCGGAAAGTTTACTGCAGGAGGCCCAGGAAGTTCCCTGCTCTAATACGAACTCAACGTGACGGCACACCCTAGTTGGAATATTCCCGTCTCGGTGGTGTATTCCTTGTGGCTCCTGGGCCGTAGTGTGGTGCAGGTGATGGCGGGCCAGCGCCGCGGTAGGGTGTTGGTGGTGGGGAGATTGTCAGGTTACCCTTTGAACACGACGGTACGACTCTTAGGTACGATGACTGAAGCGTAGCTCAGGGCATAAGGCAGACCCTCACACCCAGTACAGCGATTTATCTTTGACCGTCGACGCGTGGTACGACCTCCAGCCTCCCCCCTGCTTGTGTCACCAGTTCTTAACACATGAACCTTTAAGCCCCGTCACTGAGCGGGCATAATTGTGGCTGCTGCCTCAGTTACTCCGTCACAGAAGGTACAAGACTCCACTGTTGACGTCAGTGCGGTAAATATCCATTCAATTACTCCCTATGAATTCGACCACAGGGATGATGATCCTGTTGCCTCCTTGAGGGGTGTTTGTCATCCCCAGCGGCGTCGTGTCATACGGGCTCCACACTCCATATCTTGTCGCTCCTTCCTGCAGATTTTCCCACCAAGGTTCCCACAGTTCATCTTTATCTCTCGTCTTTACTCTTTATTTTTACATCTCGTCACGGTAGTAATGGGATCCCTGTTGTGTATTCCTTGAAGTGTTGCCAACTTCTCGTTATTCCTTACAGCCCACAAGACCATTCCCGTCTGTCTGTTCGTTTCCCGTCTCTCCCGCAGTTTCCTGAGCCGCTTCTTGTCTCCTGCTGTAATGTTCTAGAGGGCAATTAGCCTGGCGGTGGCAGGATAAAAGTCAGTGGAAATAAGCCACCGAAATGAGTGGTCATATTTTGCTGCCAGGCGGCGACCTATCGAGAGGAGCCTGAACGATCATCTGGGATCACCCAAATTAGTAATTACATTGAGGTTAGTGTGAGGGGGTTGGGGGTGGTGAGGGCTGGGTGTGGCGTGTGGTGGGGGTGGTAGGGATAGGGGTAGGGTAGGGTAGGGTTTTCAAGGCGAGTCTGTAAGAGCGGTAGTGGCGGCCTCTTTGCCTCTTTCATATTCAAATGGGCCAAACTGGGAGTCCCCGGGCTGATTAAGACGTTTACGAGGCAGAAACGGAAGGGAAGGAGGAGGAGGAGGAGGAGCGGCGGCGGCGGCAGCAGCGCCCCCCACGAGAAAGTGTATTCAGCTCCCGACGAGAGGGTTGTAAAGGAGACGTTTTTGTTTGGCCAGAAGATACTGGGGTCTTGGGGACAGCTCCCTGGATGTTGTGCCGGCCGCCGCCGTCTGCCTGCCAACCTGTTTTTACCCCCGGGCTTGAAAAGGAAAGGTTTTAGCATGTCCAGACTTCGTTATTTTGTTATTAGCATTTAATCTTGTCTTGAGTGTACATAGATAATGCGCTCCTGTGATGGTGTGGGTCAAGAGCACATGACAAAGGGGGGCTAGGTGGAGGCAAGCATAGATCCTACAGTGGGTTCATTAACTCTATATAGGACGGGAATACAGTATTATGCACGCAAGCGAGCATCGTTTTTACAGGTTAAGAGATTTAGTTCACGTGTGTTTTATCTAGGATATATTGTTCTTTCGCACATCGTTCGGTGGTAGATGAGCGGGTACGTCGTAAAGTCAAGAATATTATTCTTGGATCTGTGTTACTTGTTGGTGTAAGGCCACGACCAATCAGGGTTGAGCTGTTGAGTATTTCCGTCTCTCATACTTGAGCATGATAACTCGGGTTTCACCATGATGGCCTGGCTTTTAACCTTACCCTTATATAAGGTTCGAGTAAGAGAGTCATTCTATCATACACACGCGTCGTATCATTTTACTTCCGGGGCTCATAACGTAATGCCCAAGGGGTTAACCTGTGTTCATACCTGGTGGTAGACATGGTACGGCAAATACCTCTGGGACCACGTTTGAAACGCCATACAACTGTAAGTTGTTGTCGATAAAGACCTAACACACAGATCTTGACGAAAGAAATCATGTATATCTCTGAATTACCTTTTTCACATTAGATATCGTACTGACGTGGTATGTAAACCCCGGTACA
Source organism: Panulirus ornatus (assembly GCF_036320965.1). Taxonomy (NCBI): domain Eukaryota; kingdom Metazoa; phylum Arthropoda; class Malacostraca; order Decapoda; family Palinuridae; genus Panulirus; species Panulirus ornatus. The sequence continues at coordinate 16,332,326 of NC_092224.1, forward strand.
GGTAAAACTGAGCGGCAGGACAATATGATTTTTATGCCTGCATCCGCGTGCCCCGCTGGCAGGAGGCATATGGCGTTTGGCCATAACCTGAGTACGTGTTTACGTGTGTGTGAGTGTTGAACAGTGCGTGTGTTGTCCTGTCTGTTCGGCCGTGAAATATGGGTCATGACAGAGTCATCAGACTTATCGGGGCAAAGTTGCATTACTGTAGAAATAAGCACTGATGTGGGAGACGTGAACTTTTGAAAACAGATGGTTTTCAGACATCTTTATAAAATGGTTGATAACTCTCTCTCTCTCTCTCTCTCTCTCTCTCTCTCTCTCTCTCTCTCTCTCTCTCTCTCTCTCTCTCTCTCTCTCTCTCTCTCTCATATACTTGATCACATTTTCCAGCGTTTGCGAGTTAGCGCCAAGAACAAACTAAGAAATGCCGCATTCGATTTGTATATATATATATATATATATATATATATATATATATATATATATATATATATATATATATATTTGTGAACAGGCAGAATATTTTCTGTAATACTCTGTTTGTTAGGGAGCAGAGAGCAATGCATATTTAACATTCACGAGGCAGTATTTTTTTTTTCATATTTTTACTCTACCCTCGCTTTGCTTCTTCACTAAGTTTGATTTGAATGTTTTGTTTTAATTTTCACTTTATTCTTGAAATCCGTGAGACATTTCGGGTACACGAACACTGCCCGTCATCAGTCAGGTTTATTATAAATGATACAAAATGATATAAAGAACATAACATGAATGCATCACGTCTTGAAGTGTTATTGATGAGAGCGGTGACGGAGGTAATGCGTTGATCGGTGGACCGTGTTCTCTCGGTGTTCATGCATGGTAGTGTGATCGGCAGGGGTCAGACTCGTTAGGTGAACGGTTGGGTGTTAGCCCGAGGTCTCCGATCCTGGGAAAGTCCTTTTGGGGGAAGAGTCGGTTTATTTGGGTTACGGTAGAGAATGATTGTAGAGTGCTAGCTGGTCCTTCCTAAAGCCTCCTGCAGCCCAAGGATACGCTACTTCAAGTAAGAATAAAATAGAGACTCCATTGGAGTGATTTTTTTATTTTATTTTATTTTTACTAGACTGTCCTCCCAATGATGCAACCTTTGTATGGTGACTTTCTTTACGGGGTAGGCTGATGATGCCTACACATACACACGCGCATACATACGCACACGCACACACACACACACGTACACGCACACGCACATACACACGCACGCACACATACTCACATACACGCTCGCACACACACGCAAACACACACACATATACACCTAAGCACACACACACTTCAAATTCCACTTTGCGGTGTAAGTACGAAAAAGAAAACAAAAAGATGAAATTCACATGATGTCATTGTTATCAGGTAGGGAGAGTGTTGAGGTGGCCGTTGTGAGCGTGGCCACATGTGCCAGAGCGAGGCAAGATGAATGAAGCGGCCAGCCGGATATCGTGGCAGCTTGAGTGTCCGGAGAAATTCCCTCGACCCCTCCCTGGACGCACTGACAAGCTTCATTTAGCCCGAGTCCAGCGAGACGCAGCGTGTTTTTCCCTGATATTTCCATTATGTGTATGTATACATGTATACGTTATTTATGCATGTATTAGATACATACAGAAACTGCTGCCTTCCGAGGAAGATTTATCACAGCGCCGGATACATTGGTTGATTTTTCGTCGTTATAAAACCAGTAGGAAAAATACCTCCATCTTTTCGTACACTCCTGGGACATTCGAGTGTTCGTGGCGCCGGGTTCCCCAGGCGCCCTGGCTCAGATGAGCTGTCTTGTGGCTCAGTACTTTGTTGGGGTTGCTCGTGGAAAGGCTGGCCTTGTGCAAGGGGGATATGACCCTTGAGCCAGATGTCACGGCCTTCGAGCGCAGCGGCATGACTCTTGGGTGAGATGGTCTGATGCTTGACCTGACTCTTTAAGGCCGGGCCATCGTACCAAAGGGTAGTGCCACCGTTCTCAGTGGTCGTCAGTGTGATCAAGAGGTTGTGATTATTACCATATGATAACAGGTCGGGGAAACATGAGGCTCTAATTTGGGCATTGTTGCTGGAGTATATTCCATGATGTGTATTTGTGTGGTGTGTGTGTGTGTGTGTGTGTGTGTTTGTGTGGGGGTGTAATTGCTCGCTTAGCACAGTATGGGGAGAGAGTGTACTATCTTGGAGCCCCATTTTCTTAACTTTATCGTACAGCATTTTAAACTTTTGTATGCAGTCTGTATTCAAAGTGTCGCCACGCAGATCAATCCATTTGTCCAGTCCTCTTATGCTATAAAGCCATTTCTTTGCATCTTTTTTGAAATGTTTCTCGCTCTCTCTCTCTATTCATACTACGGCATATGGTATTGCCTGTCTACATCTTGTGAAGAAAAATGTTCCGTCTTGACGTCATGAATGTTGTGATCAAGTCACACCTTACTCTCCTTCTTCCGTGTTGGACAAGTTCATGGCCTCTCACCTTTCACGATAACTCGGCTATCTTAATACTGTGGCACCATCTTTGTTGCTCTCACACGGACCTTTTGTGATAGTTCTTTAAGCGAGGTGACGAAACTGAAGAACCATATTATAGTTTTTGTGTGATATACGCCACGGATGATTGGCGGAAATTTCTTTATCCACGTACTTGAATGTGATTAAATAATTTGCCAGGAGGCGGTTTATCTTCATATTTTTCCGAAGGTGGCGCTTTGGCCACCTTCAACCCAAGCTCCTCTTCCTCACAAAGTCCTGATGCTTATTTCCTGCATGATGATATTAGTAAAAAGATCTTCTTTCACAGTGCTCCATCTTCATAACTTTGCATCTGCGTGATGCTCAGTTTCACCAAACGTATATCAGACCATCTAGGTTTCCCTGATGTAACATTTATCACTTTACTTCTCTCATGACCACCGCATCATCCGCAAACATACTTAGGAATGAGTGTACTACTTCTGGAAAGTCTTCTACTTAGATGAAAAGATCGGTGGTCCCAGGACTGATACCTGTGGCACACCACTGGTGACCCCACCCCCTTTCGAGAATGCTCCTCTGTCATGCGTCGTCCTTTGTTTCCTACCATCAGTATCCTGGCCATTGAAGGAATCTCCCCTGATTCATGCCTGAAGAGCCAGCTTCTTTACCATCCTCCTGTGTGGTAAAGCATGGTGTTCTTTTTATCAGTTCAGGTGCGTGTGGTCCCCACATACTTCTGTTTTGCCTCAAAATGAGTTCACTCTCTCGTGAAAATCTATGAGGTTTGTTAAGTATGACATCCTCCTCCTCTTGAAACCTTGTTGCTTCCCGTTGAGGTAGTTTGTCCATTGCAAGTCGTCATCTGCGCGCTTTCTTATTATCTTCCATAATGTTATAAACACCACAGTCCTCAGAGGGACTTCCGCTCCCTTTTCTTAAAGACAAGTACAACATGTGTCCTTCTCCACACCCTTAGCACTGTACTTTCTCCCTCCAGCAACTTGCTAGACATTTCAAGCTGCGTCTCGAGCATATTTGCACACTTGCTCAGCATATATGGAGAAACTTTATCAGGACCTTAAGCCTTACATGGGTCAGAGACCTTCTCAGTGTGTCTTTAAGAATTTCACTGGTGTTGGGGCTGTAGCATTTTCCACTGTGAAAACATATTTGAACTTGTCTTTTATCTCATCGTATATATTTACATAACTTCTGCAACTCTTCATCCTGAATCTTTTAACCTAAGTAGCTGCCTCTTATTTAGCAAATTTACTCCAGATTAATTTATAGAAAAGTTTGGATCAACTCTTGCCTTGTCTACAGTATTCATTTCAAAGTGTCTCTATTCCTCGTTCCTCATCGTGTTATACTTATTCTTTGCTCTCTTATACATTTCATATTGGTTGCTGTAGTTACGCCTGTATCGTCGTCATGGATCATTCCTTTGCTATTTTATTTTCTGACATTTTTTTTACCCCAAATTTTCCTTTTCTAACTTTTCCTCTGTTAGAGTCCCCATGTTTCCTCTTCTTCACAGTAGACTTCACAGATTCTTCCATAACAGTGACCTATATCATGGCTACAGTACTCCATTTCCCGTATATATATATTCCCATCAAGATCATTTAGCTCTGTTTAATTTCCATGATCATCATCTCCTTTTTTTAATTTTGTTTCTTCCCTGATCTTTTTATATGTCCCTGTATACCACAAGATCAGACTCATGCATTATATGATCACCTCTTCCGTTTGGTGCATCATCATTAATATTATCAGTTTCCATTTTGCTATGTGTGGAGATGAGACCTGATGGCCCTCTTTTGTTATAGTGCGCTCAGTAACATGCCGATAGAGGACATTCTACCATAACCATTTGTCTCTACGACTCTCTGTCTCCACGAGGATCTATGTTCTCTCTGTTTATCTCTGAAATTCCCCATTATCAGAGCTCTTATCGCCTGTGAGGTGTGCATGTGCCCCTTCTTCATGCACCACTCTGGATTGTCCGTCTGTTGTTAACTTTGCATATTTGAACTTTTTTTTTTGTTGAATTTCTTAGGAAGATTGTGGATTATTCGCTCCTCTGTGCAGTTCTTTTCCAGTTTACTTTTGACATAAGGTCTGAGTGGGTCATCCACCAGTGTATCCTGAAACATGATATTGTCCCACAGTGAGAGGTCAGTAACCCCTCCACCTTCATCATCTCTTTCCCTCCTCATTCTCCTGTATCTTTCTGAACAGATTAGGTCACATACTATCTATTTAGCAAGTTTCAACTTCACTGTTCCAACAATATCAGGTATACCTTCCCACATTTGTTGTTTTCCTGTCACTTACCAGTCCTTCCAAACTGGCATCACTTACCTTTCTTGACCAGTCTGAGGTCGTGATGGGGCTGCTTTGCTCTTCACATTCTGGTGTCTTGTGTTTTTTTCTTTTCGCTTTCTGACTCTATTCATGACTTCTATTTTTCTCGTTCTTCCCTCGATCGATCACCTCTGATGAACACTCCATTGAAATCCCGTCTTGTTTGCAAATTTCTTTGCCTGCTTAAGTACTTCCTCTTCACAAAGCTCCATATCGAAGGTAACCAACTGGTCGTCGTCGTCTTAATTCTTCAATGAATCTTCCAGTACTCCCGTTTTATATCAGAAATCGCATGTTTGTAACCTCTAGTGGTCGTATGGTCGGTTGTCCTTCTCTCTCCAGCCACTTCTCTTCTTCCACCGGAGTTTTCTCGGCCAAGTTCAGCAGTACAGCTTCATCCTCAGCCTTTGTGTCTCAGGCTTTGTGTAAAGATATATATCATTTTTTGTCAGGACGTATTGATCCTAGGATACGTTTCTTTAGATAAGCCATGTCCTCCTCTGTCTCTAGCAGTGTTGTATTACTACCCTCTCAATACTTTCACTTAGTGAGTACTATCCCTTTTGTTTCACTGCCCCACAGTATTGGCTGGACCTTTGCTTTTGTTATGCTCCTGTTCCCTAGTCCCTGTTGTCAACAGTCTGTGGTCTCTTTGTTCTGGGGCATTTTCTTCAGTTGATCAGTTTCAGGGACTCCATGAGAAGACCTTCCTGATTCTCTTTATTCCCTGCTTCCAGCAAAGAACGTCTTCTTTCCTCTAGTTGTTAACTTTCTGAATTCCTTCGTTTTCTCTGAGTTTATCGTGATCTTTGCGGTATTACTTAGTTCTCCAGTTTCTTCTTCCATCTGGTGACACTTTTCGTGATCTTCCTCATCTTCATAACTTCTCCCACCGTACGTTGTCACTACTAATCCTGATCCTGTTTCTCTGTTATTTGATAGTTTCCCATCCCTTATGGTCACAGCTGATTCACCCTTTAACTCCCTGATCTTTTATATACCAGTGAAAAACATTCGAGATCCTCTTCATCCTGTCCCCTTCTGAGAGATCTGATTACAATTGTACTATTACAGGACTTTACTTTTGCTCTAGATATCTACCCTGGTTTAGCCCTGGGCTCAAAAGTAAATTTTATCTTAATTTTAGTGTCGGTATAAGTGATGGAAAGCCTCACACACACACACACACACACACACACACACACACACACACACACACACACACACACACACACACACACACACACACAATTCCATTTCAATCCTTTTCACTTCCTTAAATTTCTAAGAGGTTCACAGCCAGGCTCGTGTCCTGAGAGTAAAGAATTTGATCATAATAGAAAAATGTATATGTAGAATGAATATTCAGCGAGTGTTCTCCTCTGTACATGGAGAGAGTTTTACACTTAGGCGGCCTCATCTCCTGAAGTTCCTGAAATTTCTGTATGTTCTCCACACTCTGAAATTCACCATTCAGGTTCTTCCCATCATCCTGGCTCATTTATAAAGTACTTCACTAAATCTTTCGTAACGAGTTTCTTGTTTCATTTCATATTAGTTTCTGTGTGTGTGTGTGTGTGTGTGTGTGTGTGTGTGTGTGTGTGTGTGTGTGTGTGCATCTTTCCAGATGTTCGCTGTTGACATCGTCAGGCAGGTATTATGAGAACGTGATGGTTGTGGTCAGGTCATCTCTTGCTCGTCTCTTTCCCATGGTGGGCAAAATTCAGGGTCTCTGACCTTACCTGAAACTCGGCTCCCTTAAATCTCGTACCGTCCTTGCTGCCCTCTTCTGGACCTTCTCAGTTAGTTCTTTGTGGTTCTCTGTCATGACCAAACTTGTGCTTTGATGTAGGATGTGTGTATGTGTGTGTGTGCGTGTGCGTGTGCGTGCGTAAAACTAACAGAGAGGGTAATGTTAAAAAGACTTTTTTTTTTTTTTTACTGTACTACTTTGTCATTTATTATCCATTATTTTTTCATTTTTTCCGTGTTATCCATTAATCTAAAATCTCGAATGTAAAAAGTGTACATATCTGCATGCTGTTCTATGTGCGTGCGCGTGTGTGTTTTCGTTTATGTTTCTATGCATGTATGTGTGTGTATATGTGTTCGTAGGTGTGTACATGTATGCGTTTCTTTGGGTTCTGTTTTTTTCTTATCTATTCCAATAGTGAGATCTTTCACGCTGTTCTTTGTTTAGTGTTCAGCATTGTTGTGCTTCGGGTATATAATGTAAGATAACCTGACTGTGCTGATGTGGGGGGAACAGAGAGAAACGATAGTGTGTGTGTGTGTGTGTGTGTGTGTGTGTGTGTGTGTGTGTGTGTGGCGGTGTGGTGGTGGTGAGGACCGGACAGCTTTTGTCATGATTGGTCAGAGTTTCCCTGACTCCATGTGACTTCGGCTGACCCCGTCGTGAGGAGAGTAACTCGTCCATCTCTTTAATTACCCCTGACCCCATCTTAGTGTTTGTCCCAGCCTTCTCTTCCTCCCCTTCTCTACTCCTCCTAACCTCTCGTGTGGTCTTTGTTGCCTTAAAGCTGAGCGTAGTGGCGGGAGGAGGCCATAAGGAGTCTTGTCTACTCTGCCGGGCCACGGCAGTAGGAGGAGGGGCCAGTGGGTCTCCCTGGGGAGGAGGGCGACGGTCTCGTGGGATTGGCTGGGGGGAAGGAAGAGCAGGGTCTAGCAGGCCTGCTTTGGAGAGCAAGGACTCGTGGGGCTACTGTGGGGTGAGTAACCTATAGGGTCAGGCTGGGGAGGGAGGAGGACTAGTAAGGCTACTGTAGGGTTGAGCTAGAGGGTCTGGCTGGGGAGGGAGGAGGACTAGTAAGGCTACTGTAGGGCTGAGCTAGAGGGTCTGGCTGGGGAGGGAGGAGGACCAGTGAGGCTTTTGTGGGGTTAACTTTGTGGGGAGGAGGAGGAGGGTGCCCGGCCGGGGAAGGAGGGTCTGGTCCAGTGGAATTTATAGAACAATTAAGAAATGGAGAATCCTGTCCCGATAACTTGGGAAACCCGCTTCCAAACCTAACTTTCTCTATTGCAGCCTACCACACGGACGATGGGCACGGCTGTGTAGCAGAGAATCTCGCTTGCAAGGACCACAGATGAACACCTACACACACTCGGACTGTTTATGCGGTGTGACAAGCTCTCCCTGAGTCAGCGGGTGGCGGAACCGACCAGAAAATTAAATCTGTTTTATACTGATAACGTAGACTCGATATGTGACGTCACCGTCTCAGATACACTATCAGATCACAGCGTAATGGAACTATAGATAATCACGGCTTCTGAGCCATCACAACAGTAAACACACACCTCCATGAAGGTGAAATAAGCAAATTTGATTTGAACGTAGGATGGTCGTGTGTGGCAGACCAGCAAGAGGAGTGTGTGAAATGGTTGGTTGCAGAAGTACTCCAGACAAGCTTAGGAAGGAGAGGGACTGAGAAAAGTAAGAGTCAAAGGTCCGGACCAGAAAGAGTAAGACGTGTCCTTTACAGGAGCAGATGACAACGAGTTGCAGACCTGAAAATGGCACAGCTCTCACTCAGCAGAGGAAAGCAGCCATAACAGAGAGAACTGGAAGACACAGGAGCTGATGTCAAATATCTTGCGAAACCCGGGGAAGAGTAGAGCCGTCAGTGAGAGGCACAGAAATCTGATAGATTTCTGTTCACGTACGTAACTTAAAGACGACAAATACTGTTAGCCCGCTACAGGCAGAGGAGGGAACATACATGGATGACGTAGCCAGAAGATGAGGGTGATGCGAAAGAGGCAGTGTGAATGAATGTTCAAATGGCCAGAAAATAACCTTAAAGTAAACAAATGATTCAAATGACTTCTCACCCAAGAGCATTCCCACACGATACATGTAGGTGATTTTTTTTTTCTTCACCACGTCACAGGGTTTCGAGACGGCCAGTGAGAGGAAGGATGGCCATGCTTTCTGCTGCAGAACCAAACTTCTGGAATTCCATAAAGAAATGGAAAACACTGTTACCCCGGACACTAAACATTCTCTTGAAAGAGAACCTGATGTCAGCGTTATACAAGGAAGTTTGAGACTGACTCGCAGGCTCAGTGTATCATAAAGGGGGAAAGCCGAGCAGTTTCAAAGCACTACTGACCACCAACTCTGACACTTTTTAAAGTTATCGCGACCTAAGATGAAAGTGGACTGCCGAAATGGAATCAGATATACCTAACACAGGGGACAGATCATACCTCTTGCATAGTGGATGACAAGGACCTCATCATAGTGACTGTGCAGGGAAACGATCGCAATAATGTTTTTCACACAGACGTTCCAAAAGCCTGTGACAGATGTGACTATGGTGGCTTACTGCACAAGGTGCGTGGAATGGGAATTGCTGGGAAGGTTAAGAAAATGGATGTACAACTTCTTAACTAACTTATCACAACACCCTGTTGTGAATCAGACAATTTTCAGCGTATCTATCGTAATAAGATTTATGTTCCTCAAGGAGCTGTACTTTCACCTTCCCTATTTCTCATCCCAGTATCTAATACTAACGTAGACACGCTCTACCTTCACATCATTTGTGGATGATTCCACAATAAGTTTGGTAGTCTCGTCAGTTAGCTCCAAACATACGTGATTCTAGTCTTCTGATGGGCTTAGCAATGGGGAAGAGGTTCAGCCTTCTCGAGGTATGGGGAAAGACCACAATCATATCCCGAAAGAGCAATGAAAAGGACGCATGAGTGATTATGTTTGATAACCTTGACTTCAGCAGACGTAGGAGAGCAACGGCTACCTCTTGAGAAAAAGATGAGAAGCTGGATTTTACGGCCCTTTAATACAAGAGAGAGAAAAGCAATTACGACGATTTTCGAGGCACTTAGAGTATAATTCTGCACGGTGGTAGATTCAGCTGTTAGGGCGGACGAATTCGCAGAATTAAGAAGTGTAAAAAAGATCTCACATTGTCTGTATCAACGCTGTTAAAACGCTTAACATATGGGAACCAAACACGATAGCTGTGCTCTCTAGAGCGCAAATGAAAGAAAACATATTTCAAGCTTGGGCAATCTTGGAAGGTGAGATAGTTCCCAGTTGTTACGACAGCCATGAATGATTAGAACACTAAAATCAAAGGACGAGTGCAATAAAACATTGTAACCATCCCAGGTCCAAAATTATTCGATAAATTGCCTGCATCCATTAGCAGCGCTGTGACCTGTGCAGGGAAGGAATTGAAAATAGAAAAAAAGAACAGCTTGATCAGGATCTTCAAAACTCCTAACCAGCCTGGATGTAAAGGCTACGTAGTCCTACGTGCTGCGTCCTTCAACAGCCTAGTTGAGAAGAGGGACGACGTGGAAGCTTGGTTCCAGATCAAGCTGTCAGGGTAGAGACGCCACCCTCGTAAGGTGTACCTAAAGAACGTGGATCTTGCCAGAGGAGGAGGAGGATCTCCCGGGACCAGCAGAGTCAACAAGAGAGGAGGAAGGTTCTAGTGAACCTCATCGTGGAAGGAGGAGGAGGAAGGTTTAGTGGAAGGTAGAGTCTAGTAGGATTCCATGGAGTTTAAGACCAGTTTTTTCTCGAGGAGGAAGGGGTAGACGAGGCTATCTATGCTGGATCTTTTGGGCCAGGGTGGTGGCTTATGGGCCTGATTCGGGAGGAAGAGAACTTAGTGGCTCGGCATAGTGGGACTTGGAGGAGGAGGTGTTGGTAGTGATGATTTGTGATGATGGCGAGGAATGAATGGGGAGGGGAGTGGTGTAGGTGGTTGACATAGAGGTAAGAAGAGGTTTTGATGGAGCGGGGAGAGTCGAGTGCGTCTTGCCGGGGAAGGAAGGAGAATACTTGTGTGATTAAGGACGGTGCTGGTGCATGGCATTCTGTTTTCTGGGTCACATGGAAACTCCTGAGGCGTATTCTTTCTGCCCTCACTGCTTCTGAATACAGAAGCCTGTGAGGCAAGGCTTCCCCCTGGTGCGAATCCATTTTTCGAGTTCTTGAGGTTAAGTAATCACATGGTAATAGTTCAAGGAGTCATGAGACATTGGATGTGAAGCTCTTCTAGACAGTGGCTCTGGGCTGTACGAGGATGATGGTACGAGGGTTCACAAATTGTCATTGCCCAGCAACGAGGCCCATTAGCAGGTCCGTGTGCCCTTCCACTGAGAGATCTCCTGGTAACGGTGGTGTTAGATTTGCCAGATCTCCGCCTTGTCTTATGACGGTCCACCTCCTTGCTCATACTTCTACAGGAGGCCTCGAGTGCTGGCAGTCTCTGTAAGGCCTGCGTCTGTAAAAGCTCCCTCAGCCACTTTTTAAGAACGACCTCAGAAACGGCGTAATAGTATTGACGATGAGTGATCATGGTAAAGATAACACTGATAGTAATACTAATAATGACAGTTAGGTGACTTCGGGAAGAATATTCAGAAAATGAAGAGAGGAACATCTTGTGTCGAGGCCCGACCCTTTATGTGTAACTCTGAAAAGATTATGAACTGTGAATTTAAACATTGCCGAGGCTGCTGGGAGTTCCTGCTTTGCCACTGTCTCTCTCCTCAGTGGGAGATGGTCACGTGGGAGGTTGGCTTACCTTGGGGGAATATAAGTATTAGTTACATCCAGTTGTGTCGTGTGTTCTGCAAGGTGGTTTACATAGGAGACGTTGCCTTCATTAAGGAGATTGGATTTTGTGTGTGTTTGAGGCTTGTCATGTGGCGGAAATGTGAAGTGAGTGCAGGGCTGACTTTGAGGTTTGTGTTCATTACTGTAATTAAGGTTAATTGAGAGTGGAGTTCAAGCAGGGTATTCAAGTTGGGGAAACTTGATTTGACGTGCACAAAATTACCCCGTGAACATCGTTGTCTGCAGTAGAACAGCCTTAAGTATTGCCTCTGGAAGTCGTATTGGCTTTGTATTGACCAGGATGGGGCAACTGTGTTGTGCTTCACGATTACTCTCATTGCATTTAGTCTGCGGGGTCAACCATCTTACTCTTACTGTTTTCATTTCTATTTTCAAATAAGAAAGATATTCCACAATCTTCAGGCTGTGTCCTTGTGTTCGTTGATATTTTCCCGACCCATTAATTGTCTTGATTGATTAGGAAATAATTACGGTTGCCTTATTGCGTCGGTTCCCCAGTGTACTGGCAAAAATGATGTGAAGATAGCCAGCATCAGCGTTTGGCAAATAGCGTGCGGTACATCAGGGCTCGAAATTAAACCGTTGGGGGAGGGAGAATCGACCATCGCGACCGGGCAACAATGCTGTCGATGATCTCTTCTATTACGATTCTATTCACGTTGTTCGCCAACACTGTGTGAGGAGGAGTTCTGATGGCGCTCTGTTGTTGTTGCTGCTGCCGTTGTTGCGATTGTAAGCGGCTGGCGTGTGTGTTGGACGGCCCTGATGGGGCCACTGTGTGCGCTTAACCCCTGGGGACTGTGGTGAGACCCTTGAGCACGAGGATAAAGTCCCTTGATAAGGGTACGGCGCTCAAGCACGACAATACGTCCCTTGAAGACGCTACGGCCCTTGAGCGAGACGATACGTCCCCTGACGACGGTACGGCCCTTGAGCACAGCAATACGGCCCTTGGATATGAAAGGATGACCTTCTGCCTGAACCTTAGGGATCAAGTCTAAGGCCGGACCATTATATCCAGGGGTCTTAGCGTCGTTGCTCATGGCACTTGCTGTCGTGATCCTGTAGTGAAAATACTTCAACACTCCATTATAAGTCCCGGTGTGTCCATATCTCTTTGTTGTGGTCTCTTGTCCTCCAGCCGGCGTAGGTAAGGATGCAAGTAGAACTCTTGCATAACCATGTATGACGGAGTTAGGACGTGAGACCTTAGGTCTTTGCAAGGCTGTAGAGATTGCTAGCATTGGTAGGCTCTCTGGATGGGCCGCCGAGATCCCATAGAGTGAAGGATTTTTGTGTCAGAGTTGGTCCAGTGTTGTCAGACCTCTGCAAGGTATGTAGACAGCCAGTACGTGGCATGGAACCTCAGCGTTCGTCACACACACACACACACACACACACACACACACACACACACACACACACACACACACGAGTGTACGTAGGGTTATCGGTTGTCAGCGTAGAGCCTCGTCTGGTAGTTTCCAGCACTTGGTGATATGCTTTGCCATCTTATTGTAAAGCAACATTTTTTTTTTTTAGCTAATTTTTCATCGACTACAAAAGTTCATTAAGGTCTGTCCTGGGCACTACGTCGACGGTCTTTGTAAAGACTACACGAGACTCGGGCGTAACAAGTGACCACGGCTGAAGGACAGGGGTAATTACAGGTTGGAGCGAAGAGCTTTTAAGGGAGAGACGAGTGGCCGGGACTGTGGGAGGGGAAAGATTGTGGTGTGTACTGAGTCTGTGTTGTTCTTGTTGTGCTTTGTTTGTTTGTTTGTGTGTGTGTGTGTGTGTGTGTGTGTGTGTGTGTGTGTGTGTGTGTGTGTCTACGCTCACAGACAGACAGACAGACACACAGACACACACACACACACACACACACACACACACACACACACACACACACACACCAGCCTAAGCCAGGTACCCATTTATCGACCAGCTCCGAGAGGAGGATATACATTTGAGTTGGATGTGGGCCGACAGCCGCATCCAGGATTCGAACCCAAGCTGGCTCATGGTCAGTAACGCCAAGCACGACGCCATGGAGGCCCAAATGTGCGTGTGATTACTTATTTGTACTGCACGGACGAGAAGGGGGGGGAGGGGGGGCTTTACACTGGAGGCCCCGTCTCTTCAAAATTCCTTGCTTTCATACATCTTGAATTTATGTATGTTGTCTGCATTAACCGTGGCTTCACTCATTCTGTTCCATTCATGAACGTCTCGTATACAATAAAAGTTCTCTTTTACAGTTTTTAAAATGAAATTTAAGCCTAGCTTCATGTTGTGGCTTCTGGTCGCTCTACGCTTACATGTTGCGAAGAACGTTTCACAGTCCACGTCATTAATCAGTTTTAAAAAGCTAAAGGATGTGTTAAGGTTACCCCTCGTCCATCTTTCATCCAAAGTTGGCAAATTTAGAGCCTCAACCCATTCCCCATAACTCATCTCTCGGTCTTAATTCTGGTTCCATCTCTGTTACCCTCTTCTGGACCTATTCTATAGAAGCTGTTAGTGTTTATTTAGGTTCGGTGACCGAACTTGTGAAGCATATTCTAGTTTTGGCCTTAAGTAGGATATGAACATCTTGCTAAATATTTCCTTATCCATATACTTGAGAGCTGGTGTGATATTTGCCAGCAAACAGTTTGTCTCCTTAAATATTCTCCTAATGTGGGACTGGTGAGAGGTTCGGGATAATGTCGACTCACAAGTCCTTCTCACACAGAATCTTGAAGCTTTTGTGATTATGGTGACCTATCTGAATGGTACGGGGAGAGAGTTCTACACTCTTGGTGCACCGTCTCATGAACTTCCTACGTCATTAAGTAGTCTTTTGAAGCTCGACAAACAGCTAGCATTAAGTGTCCCATTGGTCAGTGTATTCCAACCATCCACCGCCACCGTAGCCCAGCACTTCCTTTCCAACAAACGTGTTATCCAGCTGTTTGTAATGGCCTCTGGTTAACTGTGGTGCTGCATCTCTCGTAGGTCTCCTCCCTGTCACCGTCATCCAGCTGATTCAGAACCCTGTAGGCTGCTGTTATCAGGTCCCCCGCTCCACACTCCTCTCACCTCACCTCCATGGTGGCCAGCTTTGTCGACCTCAGCCTTACGTCGTAGCTCAGGTCTCTTACCTCAGGTCCCATCTTCGTTGCTCTTCCCTGTACCCTCCACACTCACCTCTCTGTGTTTCTCTGGTGGCCAGATTCGTGAGGCTTAATCCAGTTATGGTCTGACATATGTGGTGAATGATTTTACAACCATGTCCACATATAAGAATGTGATTCTTGTGTGTGCGCGTGTGTGTGGTAGACAGCTTATGAGTTTGGAATTAATGCCTGAGATTGGCATATGACGCGTTTATATATATATATATATATATATATATATATATATATATATATATATATATATATATATATATATATATAATCTTTTTCCTCTCTGTCTACTCTGTGCTTGCTTAAACAATAACAGAGCTGTATTAGGATCTCGGCAACTTTTTCTTCACAAATTTCTGACCCACCTTACCTGAAACCAGATAAGTTTTTTTTTTCTTTTTATACAAATGTCTCGGCCGCCTCACCCAAGGGAAGTTAAGCACATTGCTTGTGGGTCGTCTCGCCTCTCAAGACTCCCCCCCCCCCCCCCCCCCCTCCATGCTGCGCGGACCAGGTAAGTTCCCTCACTTTCCACCTCTCGCATGTTGAACCTCTTTTTTTTTTTTATGACGTCAGCCTCCATGTTTGGCTTCCCCCTCTTCCTGGGGCTGTACACTGGCCGCGCCTCTGGTGGCCCTCCTGTTAGGAAGGTTTCTATACGGGTATCTTATCCTCTCTCTCTCTCTCTCTCTCTCTCTCTCTCTCTCTCTCTCTCTCTCTCTCTCTCTCTCTCTCTCTCTCTCTCTCTCTCTCAGAGCAAGAGTCAGGACACGGAGTACGGTTCATTCCGTGCTCAATCATTCCGTAATCGCTCTGGTCATATCCGTGCCTCGGAGATCTTTTCTAAAAGAGGCCGTGATTCATATCCGTGCCTCCGGGGAAGCACGTAAGATCGATGGACGTATTACTGTCCTCACTTACCGTGTGATGTTCCCCTCCGTCGTAAGTGGCGGGTACAGGAGGGCCAAAGTGCTGTTGATTTGTCTCCCAAGATAGATGGTGCACTTCGTCCTGTAGTAACGTCGTCGTGTTTAAACATTATTAGTAGCGCGTTTATGTAACGTGTTTCGCATCCCCCGCCAGATAGCCGATCCTGGCCGGAATTTCCTTTACGTGTTAAAGTTAATTTGCTGGTTCAGTGTGGGAGCCTGGCTACCAGAGGCGCGCCAGACCACTTGCCTCCCTCACTCCCTCCCTCCCTGTATTACCAGAGGTGTTAACAGGTAAACAACGTTCGGCGAGGGGAGACGGATGGTGAGAAGCGTCATATTGATCTGCTGAGCACGACGGGACGGATCTAGAGCAACGACGGTACGACTCTTGAGCAAGAAGGTACGACTCTTGAGCACGGCGGTGCTACTCTTGAGTAAGAAGGTACGACTCTTGAGCAACGACGGTACGACTCTTGAGCACGGCGGTGCTACTCTTGAGTAAGAAGGTACGACTCTTGAGCAACGACGGTACGACTCTTGAGCACGGCGGTGCTACTCTTGAGTAAGAAGGTACGACTCTTGAGCAACGACGGTGCGACTCTTGAGCACGGCGGTGCGACTCTTTAGCAACGACGGTACGACTCTTGAGCAATAAGCTACGACTCGAGCTAGAAGGTACGATTCTTGTACACGGCGGTACGACTCTTGAGGACGGCGGTACGACTCGTGTGCACGCCGGTCCCTGGGTATGATTGACCTGGTCTCTGACCTTGCCCTGGAGGGTCAGGTCGTAGATCAGGCCACCACACCCAAGCGTCGTTCAGTTGTGGTGAAGGTTGTGTGTCGTCGTGATCAGTGGGCTTCACTAGCTGCGGCAGCTCACCTTACCACCCCCACGAGGGCACGACGCTGCGAGAGCTCTGTAGATTTTCTTTAAAATAACTTTGGTTTAGGGAAACACTGTCATCATGTTTACAGAACTATCAAACGAGTGAAAAAAAATTCTGAAACTTTTATGACAAATTAGTCTCTAAGGAAATTCTTTTTTTAGGTATAAGAAATGTGATTAATTAGCATTTTTTTTTTTCATTTTTTCGCGTAAAATGATTGCATGAATCATAACAAAGCGAAAATTAGCCGAGGGTCGCTATGTGGAATAGAGTCAGTCAGACCTCTGGATGTAGGATGAAAAGGTTGGGGGCAGAATGAAAATGCAAGCAGAGGACATTTTTTTTTGAAAGAAAACGAAGATGATTGATTTTATGGAAGGAATGTCTTCTTAACCCTCGGAGCACGAGAGCACGACCTCTGAGCACGAGAACACGACTTCTGAGTACGAGAGCACGACCTCTGAGCACGAGAGCACGACCTCTGAGCACGAGAGCACGACCTCTGAGCACGAGAACACGACCTCTGAGCACGAGAACACGACCTCTGAGCACGAGAACACGACCTCTGAGCTCGAGAGCACGACCTCTGAGCGTGACGCCGCGACCCTCATGTATTATGACGTGACCTGTGACCTCCTCCGTACGGGTCAGGTCGAGGGTATCCGTCGTCATACCCGAGGGTTCGCGTCATGGCGCTCCAGGGTTCATACGTCCACAGACTCATCCATGGTGGCACCGTCCTGCTACAAGAGGCCAGACAGGTACTCCGTAGGTGTCCATTTTTGAGTCAGCTTGTGTGGACGACCACGGCCGCCGCCTTGTGTGATGATGACATTAATTTCCGAAGGGGAAATTGGCGACGGTTGTTTGGGGTCAGGCTTTGTCCACAGTGGGTGGGGGTCGTTGATCGCTCGTAGACTCCTGGTTTTAGGGTTTAGTCGCCCGGTGATCACTCGTAGTCTTGATCCATTCTTATTTTGTAGGGAAGTCGTTGCTTGCTCGTAGTCTCTGCTTTGATGTAGGTGGGTGTAGGGACGACTTGGGAGGGGTGGTTGGTGTGGGGGAGGGGGAGGTCCTTTAAAAGCTCAGGCTCGTTATAAGTTGGTTTGATTGATGGTAATGGGTCCTTTCTTCTCTTGTTGAGATGGACGAAGGAAGGGAAAAGGAAGGGGGTTAGACAGGGGAAGGTACAGTGCAGAAACAGATGATGATGTAGAGCGTACAGACACACGTACGTCTGGTTCTGGTTATGCTGGTGTTGGGCTGGTCTGGTGAAAGACGTGATTGTGGTGCCTTATCTGCATATATCCCCGACTGACTATGTGTGTGTGTGTGTGTGTGTGTGGATGAAGTTTGGACTTTAATCTGTCGCGGCTCCGATGGTGTGACAAGTATGTCGATGGACAGACACCCACCGAGGTCAGGTTGGGATGCAGGTAGTAACACTCGATATCAGGTGTCTACAGCTTTTAATCTCCGTGTGGCTGGTGTAGCCAAGCGCTCTGTCCAGAGTTCGAATCCGACCCGTGGTGTATATACAAGTCTGTCCATATATATATATATATATATATATATATATATATATATATATATATATATATATATATAGATAGATAGATAGATAGATAGATAATTTCCGTAAGTGCTCGCCGTTTCCCGCTTAAGCGAGGTAGCGTCAAGAACGGATGACAGCCTTAGAGGGTCAATTCCTTACTTGGCTCCTTGCTTTATTCCTTCTTTAGAAAGTAATACAGAAAGGGAGGATTTACAGTCACTCGCTCCCGCCACTCTGTCACTTTCTACCCTACGCAGGGAATACATGGGCAGCATTCTTTCTCCCCTGTACCCAGATTATATATATATATATATATATATATATATATATATATATATATATATATATATATATATATATATATATATATATTGTGTAGTATCCTTTAAGCTTTCCTCAATCCTTTCTTTTGTGTAGTTTCTTTGGCTGTAGGTGGTGGGATTTGGAGGCAAGATGTGTGGGGTACTGGGGAGTTGGTCATTCTGGGAGGAATCGTCGCCTTCACCAGGTGTAATGTTTGCCCCGCCGATAGGGGCTAGAATCTCTACAGACCAGCAAGGGCTGCTTTACCTTATGGCATTCTTTTGTGAGTATGTACTACTGTCATGACTCGTTAGTGTAAGGGCCAGTATTGTGCCGCTGGTGTGGTGCATTTATCCTGTTACCTTCAGTGGCTACGTCGCGGGGTTTTATCCTCCTCAGAACCACGATGGTGATATTTTATTTCTAGTCTGTTTCGGAGCTGTTGAGTCTACAGTATTACATTAAGAATAGCGTTGGTGACAGTGCATCGCCCTAGGGTGTCCTTAATGCAAAAGATATTTTGATAGCGATGCAGAGTCGATATCATCTGAGTCGGCTACGTTGGTCATGGAAGTTGCATTGTAATCTCTCGGTCATTTCTGGCAGGCTTAACTGTAGTAGTTTATATTGTAGACACACTGTCCGCACTGTGTCGGAGGCTTTTGTTTATATCCCTGTGCATGATTGTGCAGATTATGCCTAGACCTTCAGTGCATTCTTTTCTTCTGCAGCGATCGGGGTTGAAAGCGTGGTAGTTCTACCTCCCTGGAAACCTTACTGATGCTGGATATCCAAGTTGTCGTGTAGGTGTTGCCTTAGTCAGAGGATGAGTATTCTCCCACATATTTCGCCGGGTGCCTTTCAGAGGAAAATGGCTTGGGATTTCAGTGGTTAGCATCTGGAACTCCTAGTTTGGTGTCATTGCTACCCCGGCTTCTTTAAATCGTAGGCGAGAGTATCCTGTGTTAGTCATGGCGTTGTAGGTGTTGACAGCGTCGTGAAGGCCTATGTTTAGTGTGGTGCCACTCGGGGCTCGCACCTTTGTTGTGGTTAGGCTTTAGTCCAGTGTGGTTGCTCGTAATGTTGTCTTAGATCCGTTGATACACAGTTGGCGCTCGTAGCCTCATAACAGGTCGGGATAATCCATAATGATTCTTAGTCATCTCTGTTTAGGTGAGTTTAATCCATGATGACGGTTTGTTTTAGATGTGGGGGGATCAACCCCATTGATCGCTTGTGATCTTCATGTTATAAGTAGGTTTAATCCACGTTGCTGGCTTGTCATGTAGGTGTTCGATCGACAGTGACTGTTCCTAGTCTTGTAGTAGGTCGATGTCGTTCCCAGGTGAGTGCCTGCTCTCTCGTGATGATGTTTGGAGTGAGTTTCGTCCACATAACAACGGTGCCCACTGATTATTTCAGGTGGGTTCGTCTGACCCAGGTTGATTTGGGTTTGTCCCAGTGTGGGGACTACTGGTTGATGGCAGGTCCGCTCTCGCGGGATGGCATGAACCTTCACGGTTGGACAACTTGTGGTGATAGTTTTTCGTAGCCGTCAGTGAGGGGTGAAGAATCTCTAAACTACCATGATTCATCCAAGGGTCAAGGTCAAAGGTCATATCATGGTACCCAGAGGTCGTGCTGGCGTGCGTGAAGGGTCGCACCATCGTGTTCACCGGCCTATTTGTCGTGCTCAAGGTTTGCACTGTCTTCCCTAATAACAGTAGTACTGTCGTGCTCATGGGTCGAGTTCAAACGCAGTGCCCTTGTAAGGATGGTGCGTCGTGATCATAGATCGTACCGTCGTGTTCATGGATCGTAGTGTAGCGTTCAAGGGTCGTACCGTCGTGTTCAAGGATCGTACCGTCATGTTCATGGATCGTACTGTCGTGTTCAAGGATCGTACCGTCGTGTTCAAGTATTGTACCGTCGTGTTCATAACTCGGGCTGTCGTGATCATGGATCGTACCGTCGTGATAAAGGGGGTTGACTGATGAAAATCAGTTAATGACACTAATGATGATGATGATGATCATCATCATTAACGGTGATGGTAATGATGATCATCATGAAAATATAAACCGTGATGTCTGAAGATATCCAGTTCCCGGCGGGCGGTGGTAATCGTAGAGATCATTATTGTGTCCATAAAAAAAGAGGAAAATGCAACGTAAAGAAAAAAAATGTGGGGCCTTAAGAAACTCGTTAAGTAAGCTGATGATGAATATGAGAAATGTCCTTCTGTCATGTGGATAGACAATGTGAAGGACAAGAGGAAAGGAACCAGTGAGGAAGAAGACGGGGTTAAGGGCGTGTCTTTGTGAGTCTAGCTCATCCTCACGTGGGAGTAGCGAGGTAAGTTTAGATAATTAATACTTGATATGAGTTGAGGAGTGTCGAGGCCCAGGTGAGAGGAGGTCCTCCACCTCCACCTCTGCCCACCCCCCTCCCGCCCCACTACCCACACCCCGTCTCTTACCCCTTACCCCACCCCCTAATCCCGTCACTCCCCCACCCTTCCCCTCACCAGCAACCCCTGTCCCACCCCAACCCCTACCCCTCTCCAGCCTCAACTCCCACCCCTCTTCTCACCCCCTCTCCCAGGGAGGGCTGTTGACGTGGGCCTTACTGTTATGACTATCAACAACCGCTGGACAGTAGTTTAACTTTATCCGATTTAACATTTGCCGAAGTTTCGAGAACAACATGACGTATGTACATGAATTACTAATATTGTAACTGATGATAAACGAGCTACTGGTGGAGTCGGTTTGACGTAAACATGGCCGGAAAGCCAAAGTTGCGAGACATGACTGGATGCTAGACATTCTTCGCCGTGTGAGATTTCCATTAGAATGGTGGAGTTTGGGAGATCTTTTGCAAAAGTTGCTCGCCGCGTCTTCGTAGCGTTCTTCTCCTCCGCCTTTGAGCAGTTCTTGTAGCGGGACGACTTGTTCTTGTAAAAACGCCCTCCGCGACACAGCTTCCGGTGGCTCGCCATCTGTAGGCGCGTTTTGAAAGACCTCCCCGAGCCGGAGGCGCCCACCGCCTCCCTTGTGGTGGTAATCCTGGTCATATGTGCACTCTCACGGGCCTGCCTTTTGCTTTGTGTGTCTGTGGTGAACTGTCAGTCGTTGGTCAGTGTCCCGCACGCCTTCGCCTCCCTTCCCGACTGGATAAGAAACGTTCTTTTGGCCTCGTAGGAAGAGGATCAGTTCGCCTGGTGTCGAGCAGGTCGAGCCAGAGTCTCAGGCAGTGCTGCCTCCTGCCAGCGTTGATGTGTCCTCATGATGATCCAACTGTTACGTAAGGCGAGCTAGAGCGGGGCGATGCCACTCTTGAGTCCGACGGTGCGGCCCTCGATCCCTGACGGTACGGCCCTCGACCCTGACGGTACTGCCTTTGAGCCCGACGGTACGGCCCTCGATCTCGACGGTACGGCCCTCGATCTCGACGGTACGGCCCTCGATCCCGACGATATGGCTCTCGATCCCGACGGTCATGATCATGGGTCGTACCATCGTACTAGGTGGTACAATCGTGTGAAGGGGTCAGTTATAATTACCTTTCTCATGGCGGTACGAACGGTGCCTAGCCGCACGAGTGTCTCATTCCTCCACCTTCAGGTCCCTCCAACGTCCCGAGGAAGTGTCCAACACGGTTCCTCATCACCTGGTGAGATATTAGTCAGGTTCAGTAGTCTAGCCATTGTTTTATTCCGCATCTTGTTAGTCCATCTCCCACTGTCTCCCATCCACCTTCCGTCTTCACTATACATATCTTGACATTCTCTCCAACCTCACGTCACCGACAAGGATCAGGTCCTCAGAGTGTTTCCTTCTATCTTCTTGTATCAAGATGATCATTATTTCCATAAACATGTTTTTCTCTCGGACACGTTTTCATTCCTCAGTTGTACTTTGAAACAAAAGTTTGACATTCTTTCAATGCTTACATCGTCATACTTGTGTTTTTTCCCCAATTAGGATGAGTAATGGAAGGATTTTATAGTAGTTATGGTTGTTGTGTATGTCCTTGCTTCTGTCTGACTATCTGTATCAGTCTATCTCTCTATTTATCTTTTGTCATTGTGATTGTATCTTTGGCTTGTAATTTTTGTCATTACTGTGTGTGTGTGTGTGTGTGTGTGTGTGTGTGTGTGTGTGTGTGTGTGATTTTGATTTATATGCTTTTTTTCTTTGTGTCTTCGTGGAAGTAATTGCCCATTTGTGTGTCCGGGAAATGTTGTTGCATTCAATTCACATAATTCGTTTTCTTTTTCCCTTGCCGTATTGCCAGGTGTAGCTTCTTTTGTCATCTAGTTGAACGGCTGAGCCTCGGCTTCATCGAATCCAATAAGGTGTTAAGTTGTCAAAACGTGTTCACTCGACCTTTTGTCGTATTTTGTGGCAAGTCTATAGAGTTATGACTCCCTCCATAAACCTCGAGTACCTGAGTTCTGTCACAGATGGATAATGCATGTTATGATTCAGGCGAAGATCTCGAAGACATCGCTACCGATGCACTTGAATGTGGTTATCATATTGGCCAAGTTATGGTTACCATCCTCTCCTTCGCAACCCTTCTGACATGGTCTTCTGGTGACAAGTGAGGTCGAGTATCTTCCCCTTGATCCCCCTTTGCAGTTAGTATCCTTTTGCTTGCTCCCTGTAAGGTGGCTGTCCTTTCCTATACTAGTTTTATTTTGATCATGTAACATATCCTTTAGTTAGATTTTTACTATCCACTCACCTGACCAGTGTTAGATCCTGTCCGGTTGAACGTGTGGCCTGTCTGAATCACGAGTATACTTTAATAACCTCATAACTTCATCACGTATTCACGTGATGATTTCGCTTCCGATTTCACCTCCGCAATCAGTTTGGTCACGAAGAGTGAGGAGGAACAGTAGTCCCGGACGCCAGTGTCTTACTTCTACCCCGGCTGGCAAAGGCACCATCAGGTCTGTTTCTTCTGAATCATACACTCCTTGATCCAGCGAAGGAAGGAGCCCACCTCTTAATCCCGTCTGGGAACTGTATTTTCCTTCTCGTCTTCGTCTCCAGAGGAGTACAGTGTCGCACGCTTTCTGATCGTCAAAAAACACGATCTCGTCAGGGTTTGTTTATCTTGCTGTTTCAAAGCTTCAGAATAGATTGGCAATGCATAGTTCTTATGCCGAGAAATGGTGATACCTCATTCGAGAAATGCTATTTGGGAAGTTTGGTCTTCCCAAATAGCCGCCATTTTGTCTCCTTTTTAATCTTTTCCGATCCACAACACCTGTCAATGTTACCTGCGGATATTTCATGTCGTCTTTCTCAAGGACAGGTGTACATGTTCTGTCTTGATCCTTGCTGGGGATTCTCGTCTTATCCTTCCAGAAGCTACGAGCAAGTGTTTGTAGTGACCTACCTCTTTATACACACACAGAGAGAGAGAGAGAGAGAGAGAGAGAGAGAGAGAGAGAGAGAGAGAGAGAGAGAGAGAGAGAGAGAGAGAGTTTTACACCCTGAAGTCTCTTCTCTTGGAAATTATCATAAAACCTTTTAGAATTTTGTATACTGTCTGCACCGACATAGTCTTCTTTCTTTAATTTTGTTCATCCACCACTCTTGTACAATAAAAGTACTTCCTTACATTTTTTTTTAGCAAGTATATATTTTAGTTTCATAAGTTCTCCTTCCGTTTTATCCCTACATATTTCGGAGAACTGTACACTATGTACGTCATCGGACTGGTTTTGAAAAATTGAATGTTGTGATCAGGTCACTCCTCACTCTTCCTTCTTCCATGATGGAAACTTTTCCCTGTTACTCATCTTTCCTAGTTCTTGTACCATCTTTGATGCCCTTCTCTAGACCTTCTCTAGAAGTCTTTCTGCTTCTCTAGGTGCGATAATTAAACCTGAGAAGAATATTCTAGTTTTGTTATTATGTTGGCTACGTAAGGCTTGCTAGATATTTCCTTATCCGTATATTTTAACGTTGTTATGATATTGGCCACAATTTTTCTCCATTACCACTCTCCTCATGTGGGACTCTGACGACAATGTGTGTGTGTGTGTGCGCGTTGTGATTACCTTTACATATCTGTAATTACAGATTTGTGCAATAAGGGAAGGGATTTTAATCCTTCTTTACTGCTTTATATTGTCTTCATTCATAGGTATCTTTCGTCAACTTATCCCATTTATCCACAACCCCTTTATCGAAGTAGAACATGTACTTCTTTACCCGAGTTATCATGGGTTGCGTCTGCGTACAGACTACATCTCTCCCTCAGTCCATCTCCGTAGCCTTGCATATTATTACTCGGCTCTCCCTATACCTGGGTACCGACCAGTCATGTGCTATGCTTGTATGTGGGTACTTGAATACACCGAGTCTCGTGGCCGGCCCACTTCATGTAACTTTTCACATATTCATTATGTATTGCTCAACTCTGCCTCCTTAAGTTTGTCTAGGGTCTGCTGTGTCTTGGCCAAGACCTTGCCTGTGGCGTGATAAATGGAATGATTATAATGATAACTAAATACCTCCCGCCCGCGCCATAGCATGCGGGCAGGTTACTAAAGTGATTAGACAAAGTGACTAATTCTTAGCAACTTTTCTGATTCGTTCCTGACAAAGTTTCCTGCTTCATCCAGTCGTTCATCTTCTTTGCTAATTTCAAAGTGCTGCTCCTTTGCCAACGTGCCAGCTCCGCTCTCTGCCAACGTAGCCAGCTCCTCTCTCTGCCAACGTTGTCAAATTGATTTAGAAACTTGAAAGTTGTAATTATGTCCCTGGGCGTTCTCCACTTGCAGTGTGAACAAATCCAATGATGTTTTCCTCTGCCTGTATGTAACTGCGTCTCCCTTACGTCAGATGGCATCTTCGTTCCTCCCTGTGTTCGACCTGTCTTAGGTCAGTCGGTTATTTAGTTCGACGATACGACCCATGAGAACGACGGTACGACCTTTGATTAAGATGGCGAGACAATTTGACTATTTACCCTCGAAGGGTAAGGCCAAAGGTCCCGCCGTCATACTCAAAGGTTGCGCCGTCGTGCTTGAAGGCCAAACCGTCGTGTTCAGAGGTCGCATCGTCGTCGTGCTCAAGGGGTTCACCTGGGCGACTGAACAGGTGGGACAAACACTTGATATGTGATTATTGTTTTTGAATGTTTCTCTAAACATTTCCATGTTTTCTTTGCGTACGTGTGTGAATGTGGGTTTGCATATGCGTGCGATCATTTGTTGTTGCTGTGATGTTTATGTAATTATTTATGTAGACTATACATAAGTTTTTCGATCGTCGGGTCCCCATTTCTTGAACTTTCTCCTTTATATTACAAACTATTTAGAATTTTCTGTGCACTCTGCTGTCACAGTTTCTTCGTTCAGTCTTTTCCATTGGTCCTCCACGTCATAATATTGGTTCTCTACATCTTTTCTAACAAGTTTCATGCTTACTTTCATGTTATGATCTCTGGTTACTCTGTCCTCGTGTCTTCTGAGGAACTTCAGCAAACGGATTTAGAAAGTTAAGGGTTGTGATGATGTCACCCCTTACTCTTCTCTCTTCCATGGCAGATAAATTTAAAGTTCTCTAACACCATTGTTGCCATTTGTCTGGACTTTCGTTGTTAGTTCTTTGTGCCTCCTCAAGTGCGGTAATCAGACATGGGAGCAATATTATTGTCTGGCCCAATATACGATGTTAACAGCTTGCTGTTAATCCATAGACTTGAGTGGGAGTTGGGACTCTATCGCCAGGTTAGGCATGATTCACACACACACACACACACACACACACACACACACACACACACACACACACACACACACACACACACACACAGACGGTTCTTTCAGTGTATCTCGTGCTCATTACTTTGCATTTACTCGCGCTGAGTTTCATTAACCCTGTACCACACTCATTCGGGAGCTTGTGTAAATCCTCTTATGGGTTGATGTGATCCTCGTCGATTTTCACCTCGTCCATGACCTTTGGCGTCATCCACAAACATATTCAGGTGGGGTTCAGTCCTTCTGGCGAGTTATTATAGTGGTTTCAGAATTGAACCCAATGCACACCACTGGCTCTCCTGACTTGCCTCCTGTGTTTCCTTCCGCATAGATAGACTTCTGTTCATCAAAATAGTCTCCCCCTTATTCCTGCTTTGAAGATTCGGCTTCTTTATGAATCTCCAAAATAGTGGTGTCAAATGCTTTCTGGCAGTCTAGGTATAGATAGTTCATTCCCTTTATGAAAACACTTTTGAGCTTGTCTTTCAGGCCCTTACATATCCTTACATCATCCTCTATAAGTCGCCCCCTATGAATCCCTTAAACCTGATTAGCTGTTGCGTAACTGACAATTTATTCCTGATGAATACCTGGAAAGGTGTTGAATTATCTCTTGTCCGCAATAAGGTCTCCATAGCTTCAATGTTCCTTCTATTTTATACTGCTCTATTTCTTCCTTGCTTTCTAGCACCTAACAAATCCTAGATGGATGATGTGCCGACAAGGTCTTTCCCATAGCACATCGCGAAGCTCCTAAGCCTTTTGATATTTTTTTTTTTGAGCCACTCCTTCCTCTCTTGTAGCCCTGCTTCTGTATTTGAGGCTAAGCTTACCCAAGTTTCTACTCCTTCATCGTAAGTTTCCCAAACCTTTCGCCACAAAGCCCTGTGGTTCCTGGCCACTGGACTCCTCTCTCCCCAGTTTTATGTTGCCAGTGAAAGTATCAAGTTCTGTGTAGTTCCCACGATTACGTCGCCGCTCTTGTCTGGTCTCTTCTCTTCTTCTCGTGTGTCCTCATTGACTCGAGCATTACATGAACACTTGCTCCAGTTGGTGTGGTGTGTGTGATGTTCTTGGTATCCATGCAAGCATGTGTGAAGATAAGATCGAGTAGTGATGGTGTATCGCTCCCTCTGATGTTGGAAACATTGAAATGCTGATATTGGAAATTTTCCATTCCACACTCACGAGAGCGTGTGTCCACATGTGAATCCAAATTCCTCATATTCTATCCCGTTATGATTACTATAATCCTGTATTAAAATTTTGCCATCTCTAAACAGTTGAGTATTCTGTTGCTTCATGAACCATTTTGTATCCGCGTCTACGTGTCTTTATACCCGTGTGTCTGTGGGGTGTGTGGGGAAGGATGTAATTACTTATTTGTTCTATTTTCGTTGTGCCCTACTTCTTATAGCTTGTGTGTGTGTGTGTGTGTGTGTGTGTGTGTGTGTGTGTTATGGGGATAGAGTTTTACACTTGTTCCCCCCCCCCTCCTGTTTTTGTACATTTACCATTCTCAGCCGTATATAGACCCAGCTTACACCAAGTACCCATTCTTTGATTTGCCCCAAAGAGGAGGATGAAGAGATGAGTTGGTTGCGAATCGATTGACTTGTCCGGGATTCGAACCCAGGTCCATTAGCGGTAACTGCTGCACTACGGAGGTGTGTTTGTAATTACTTGTTTGTACAGTGGGGAAGGGGGGGAGGGGTTAGAACAGTCCTGGGACCGTGTCTCAAGAACATTATGCAACTATTATGCAACAATGTAGATTTTGATTTTGTTCCATTCATCCACCGCTCTTATATTGTAAGAATGTTTCTTTACATCAATTTCAACATATTTCTTTCTTGGTTTCGTGCTGTACCCCCTCTGGTGGTTTTATCCCTACATCTCTCGAAGAACTGTTCACTGTAAAGACAAAGTTGTGATCAGGCCTCTTGCCGTTTCGTGAAGCTCACTTAAAATTGGTATTTTCTTTGTTGCTCTCCTATGGACCTTCTCCTTAGCTCTTTGTGCTTCAAGTGCGGTGACAAACCTGTGAAACATATTCTAGTTTTTGGCCGTATGTATGACATGCATACCTTGCTAAATATCTCCTTATCAATATATTGAAGACTGTTCTGATATTTGCTTGTAGACTTTTTCTCCCAATATGGGAATAAGGCGACAGGTTAGGAACGATATCTACTCCAGAGTCCTCACACACACACACAATCCTGATGCTTATTTCCTGCTAGATGGGAATCATATTGTGAGGCTGTCTTTCACTTTGTCCCAACCTCATTATTCTACATTTGCTCGAGGTAAATTTCATCAACCACGTTTCAAACCAACTTTGGACTCTGTTTCGGTCCCCTTGTAAGTTGATGCACTCCTCCTAGCGTTTCACTTCCCTCGTGACCTTCTTCATCATCTGCAAACATATTCAGGTAGGAGCCCAGAGCTTCAGGCAGGTCAATATCCATGGATCAAGTAGAGTAACGGTCCCAGAACCGAACCCTGTTGCACCCCACTGGTCGTCACAACCCATCTGGAAAATGCTCCTCTAACATGCGCTCTTCTCACGTATGACTTTGTTTTCCTAGTTCCTGCTGAAGTAATATTCTGTCCATCGAAGGAGATTCCCTCTTAATTCCTGCTTGGTGATCCAGCCTCTTATTCAGCCTCTCATGCGGTATAATGTCAAATGTTTTTAGGCAATCCAGATACTCTGTTACAGACGGTTGTCTGTGAACATGTGTGCACTTGAGTACAGACGGTTGTCTGTGAACATGTGTGCACTTGAGTACAGACGGTTGTCTGTGAACATGTGTGCACTTTAGTACAGACGGTTGTCTGTGAACATGTGTGCACTTGAGTACAGACGGTTGTCTGTGAACATGTGTGGACTTGAGTACAGACGGTTGTCTGTGAACATGTGTGCACTTGAGTACAGACGGTTGTCTGTGAACATTGTTAAAACAGTTGTCTGTCAACAAGGATGTAAAGATCAAAAAAATTGATTTCCTTCCACCGTGAGGCCAAAGATTGCAAGCGTTTTAGAAGATGTGTCTCTATGTCTTGTGATATCGTACTAGTAGGAGATAATTAAGTTCTACGTCCTTTGTTTTTTTATTACTTATCAACAGTGTCCATTTATCATGACTTTTTTTTTCATATTTTAAAGGCATAACGTCTCGCTCTAGGTACTTCCTGAATTGCGAGTCTTCCAGACAACATTGTCTCACATCCTGGTATGGACAAGTTATGGACAAGTGGGTTGATCTTTACCCCACCACTTGTCTTGTGAAAGAAAAATCCTCGTGTCCAACATCTGAAGATGTAAAACCTTCATTCCCGGGGTGTTTACCCCGCCGGGTGCAGAAGAATGCATTGCTAACTCTTGGTTTAGATGTCAGCAGTTTATGCTTTGCATAACAATGAGTTTTTGAGATCAGATTGAAGCTCATAGTGTACGTGCATCGTGTGTGTGTGTGTGTGTGTGCGTGCGTGTGTGTGTGAGACTCAGTCGAGGCTTATAGACTTTTAAGTGGAAAGAGGTTGAGGCAAGAGATCACTAACTCGATTGAAAATGATGATTCGTATGGTAAGTCGAGTTATTTTTTATCATCAATATTGACAAATGTTTAATTCTTTTTCCTTCGTACGGCGAGACAACAGCCAAATGAGTCTCAGATATGAAGGTCAGGGACTAGAGTGTCAGTGTGACCACAAACTATTATAAGGAGGCATAGCAGGAGGTTGTGCGTCCCCCAGCCCTCATCATTTGTCGGTTAACCATGTTTGTAACCTGATGACGCGACGCCATCTGGTGCTTTCGTCATGACTCGCGTGCGTACATCAGACTTTCCTCCTCACTTCTTCCTCACACTCTCCTCCTTGGTTGGTTGGGGAACCATAGTGGAGACGAGACCATAAGTGTGTATGTGTGTATTGGTCTGGTCTGTGTGGAATGACTGGCGTCATCCTCAATTTGACTAGTTTGACTTCAAGATGTCTCAAAAGTCTGGACTCACAGGCTGTCTGTGAGTCCATGTACGTGTACTCACATTCGTGATATGGAATTCGAACAGTTGTAGTAGAACGATGGGGGTATGATGAATTCTGTCTGCGAGTCCGGAGTTTTGAGGCGTCTGTGTAGCAGGTCCAAGTGCGTCTTGTCTCTCTACATTGTATGCGCCTCAGCCTCGGCTGGTACACACCACTCAGTGATAATGACAACCTGCCAGGGAGAGTCCTTGCCTCAGTCCCATCTGTCTCATTACATGTGTTCCTCCTCGCACAATAATGTATTCAGACTTCAAGCAATGTATCTTTTTTTTTCTTTTTCCCTCCAAACAACGCATCCTGACTTCAAGCGATGCTACAATACTTCACGTTCTCAGAAAATTTAATCACCCAGACAGCGCCTTTTATCATGTTTCCGGTGATATCGTCGACGTATCACTTTGTATCGTCCTTGTTCTCGTCCGTGGCCACTGTGATGGTGCTACGCTCTCCATACCATCCATGTGTTATTGCCTTCGGGAGTCTTCCTTCCTCAGGATCACTCTCAACCAACACCCACAACCCACTGTGGGTGTTGGTGTCGCAGTACCGGGACTGCGTTCAGTTCAGACATGAGGTAATTGTACTTTTTTTTTCTTCACGCAAGCCATTCCTGGCACGTAATTTCAGAGGATGAGTTTAGTGTCTTGCGACGCCTGCCAACCCTCCTGCTCTCCTACTGTTGTCATCAGCTTGTTGGCATGTTTGTTAACCACCCCAAATAGATGGATATATATATATATATATATATATATATATATATATATATATATATATATATATATATATATATATATATATATATATATAAATATATATATATATATATATATATATATATATAAATATATATATATATATATATATATATATATATATATATATATATATATATATATATATATATATATATATATTAATTTTTTTTATTCCAAAAGAAGGAACAGACAAGGGGTCAGGTGAGGATATCCCCTCAAAGGCCCAGTCCTCTGTTCTTAACGCTACCTCGCTAACGTGGGAAATGGCGAATAGTGTGAGGGAAATATATATATATATATATATATATATATATATATATATATATATATATATATATATATATATATATATATATATACATATATATATATATATATATACATACATAAACCTTGTGATATACATATGGTAAACTATTTACCACTCTACCTCGAGAATCGAGCCTCGGACCATCTACCAGGCTATCACACAGATAGGCCAAGGTTCGATTCTTGGGGTATAATAGTAAATAGTTTACACACACACACACTATATATATATATATATATATATATATATATATATATATATATATATATATATATATATATATATATATATATATAGTTTTTACCATACTCATTCGTCATTTCCCACCTTAGCAAGGGAACATTAATAACTAAGACTTGGAGGGAAAATCCTCTCTTGGCCTGCATGTCTGTTCCTTCTTTTGGAAAAGTAAAAAGAGGACGGGAGGATTTCCCCGCTTCCCGCTCCCACCCCTTTTAGTCGCCTTCTAAGACACGCAGGGAATGCGTGGACAGTATTCTTTCTCTCTTACCTTCCTTTACCATACATTATTCCAGAACTAAGTACTACCATTCAGACTCGGGAGTATTGAGTAATGAGTGGAAACCCGGAACCATCTTACACCCTCCATGTCGGTAGGGTGTAGACACCAGCCACCCGGGGAAGTATTACCCTCCTGACTTAGGAGAAGTTGTAGTGATGCCCGGAACCACCTTACACCCTCCGTGTCAGGAATGCTGGTCTTACTTTGTCTGTTAAAGGCAGTCCACCTGGCGAGACTTAAAACCTCTTTCTCACAATAAACCTATTTTCGGTTGCTGTACCTCCTCGTACTTTCTTACCCCTCCCCTTCTCACTGTCACATCCTCTTAGTGTTTTTTCCATTCACATTTTGGCCTCGATTAGGATTCTGTCCGTACCTCTGGAGCCTTTGTCATAATGTAGGAAAAAAAAAGGAAAAGAAAAAATGATGTATTCACATCAAAAAGCCTCTTGAGAACGTATGGAATACGTTCCTCTCGGGACTTGACTCATGTTCTCCATTGAAAGAGAGAGAGAGAGAGAGAGAGAGAGAGAGAGAGAGAGAGAGAGAGAGAGAGAGAGAGAGACCGCGTCTGAGAGAAGAGCAAGATTCTAGTGTTGGAGAGCCCCCACAAGGCTGCCTCGACGCGCACTAATGTTACACAACCTCAAAAGCTCTTCACTTGCGAGCCTACTTTAAGAAGGAGGAGAATCCTCTGAGTGGCTCACACTCTTGGGAAGATCCCGTTCTCTCTGGTTGTTGTGTGGGGAGTGGTTCATGGGTATGACTTGGGGGGGTTGGAGGAGGAGGCGGAGGAGGAGGGTCTTGTCCCTCTCAGATTCATGTGTTCTTGTGTGTAACACTGCGACGTCTGTTGTAGATTAGGTTGTGTTGCCGAGAGTGTGTTGTTTCGTGTTTGAGCCCGCCAGTCTTCTCCATCTGCTGGGACGGACCACGGCTGTATGATCATGGAGGACGTGTCGGCGTCAGGTGCAGCCTTCGTGTTGGGGGTTAGGGCGTGACCACCTACCCCTCACCACACGACTAGACCCCTGGGGAGCACGAGCCTTACGACCCTTTGCCTCTACGGGTACGACCGTTGAGGATGATGGCCTGGCCCTGTAACCTCATCTCTAAGGGTCGTGCCATAGTACTTGGGGGGGTTGAAACGCAAGTTATTTTATATGCTGATCATGACGTTCGCTCTGGGAAACTTTTAGGGAGTAACCAAGACGCTTTTAAGGGCTATTACCGCAACTGTTCATTTTCCTGTTGTCGTTCGTAGGTCGTGTGGCTGAGGGAGTAGGGGTGTGGGAGGGGCCCTGGAGGAATGGCGGTGGGAGGGAGTGGTGTGAGCAAGCCAGGCCTACAACCGCGGGCTATTCACTAGCTGATTGGGACTAAGTGACCTCCAGCTGATGCCATCCATACTGAGGCGCCTCTCTCTCTCTCTCTCTCTCTCTCTCTCTCTCTCTCTCTCTCTCTCTCTCTCTCTCTCTCTCACTCACTCTCTGGTTGTTGGGGGTAGGCAGCCACCGACCAGGGAAGTACTTGCCACCTGGGCATCGGAAAGGTTGGTGACGGCGCCACTCTGAACCAGCAATTTAGTGGCTCCCAAGTTCCAGGTTGATGTCCTTTTTTCTTTCTTTTTTTTTCCTTACTTCACCTACACATGTGTTGCTGGTATCCAGTCCACGAACACGTGACTTTGTGTACTTTACTATAGATTTTCCTACCGTGAGCACCACCGAGTTAACCCTTTTTAAAGGCAAGATCTTGCTATAGGTACTCGTAGGTAGGTATCCTCAAGTGCTGGTGTATAGGTACTCGTAGGTAGGTATCCTCAAGTGCTGGTGTATAGGTACTCGTAGGTAGGTATCCTCAAGTGCTGGTATATAGGTACTCGTAGGTAGGTGTCCTCAAGTGCTGGTATATAGGTACTTGTAGGTAGATATCCTCACGTGCTGGTATATAGGTACTCGTAGGTAGATATCCTCAAGTGCTGGTATATAGGTACTCGTAGGTAGGTATCCTCAAGTGCTGGTATATAGGTACTCGTAGGTAGGTGTCCTCAAGTGCTGGTATATAGGTACTCGTAGGTAGATATCCTCAAGTGCTGGTATATAGGTACTCGTAGGTAGGTATACTCAGGTGCTGGTATATAGGTACTCGTAGGTAGGTATCCTCAAGTGCTGGTATATAGGTACTCGTAGGTAGATATCCTCAAGTGCTGGTATATAGGTACTCGTAGGTAGGTATCCTCAAGTGCTGGTATATAGGTACTCGTAGGTAGGTGTCCTCAAGTGCTGGTATATAGGTACTCGTAGGTAGATATCCTCAAGTGCTGGTATATAGGTACTCGAGCTGGTATATAGGTACTCGTAGGTAGATATCCTCAAGTGCTGGTATATAGGTACTCGTAGGTAGATATCCTCAAGTGCTGGTATATAGGTACTCGTAGGTAGATATCCTCAAGTGCTGGTATATAGGTACTCGTAGGTAGATATCCTCAAGTGCTGGTATATAGGTACTCGTAGGTAGATATCCTCAAGTGCTGGTATATAGGTACTCGTAGGTAGGTATACTCAGGTGCTGGTATATAGGTACTCGTAGGTAGGTATCCTCAAGTGCTGGTATATAGGTACTCGTAGGTAGGTATCCTCAAGTGCTGGTATATAGGTGCTCGTAGGTAGGTATCCTCAAGTGCTGGTATATAGGTACTCGTAGGTAGGTATCCTCAAGTGCTGGTATATAGGTACTCGTAGGTAGGTATCCTCAAGTGCTGGTATATAGGTACTCGTAGGTAGGTATACTCAAGTGCTGGTGTATAGGTACTCGTAGGTAGTTATACTCAGGTGCTGGAGCAGCGCAGACCACTCAGCTCGTCATGAAGAGAGTGGTCAAGGACCACGAACGTCTCAGTGACACAGTAACTACATCAGGGAAGACCAACGTGGGTTTGTATCAGGTGGAAAGTGCACACAGCCTTCACCGTCCTCCTGCTAGACCAGACACTCACGAAGCTCTTGTGCAAGAAATAAGGGAGGGACACCTTTTTTTTTTTTTTTTTTGGTCCGGCTTGGCTGAGTCATGTGATAAAAATGAAATATATTTTTTTTTTTTTCGTTGAGAAAGTGTCTGAACAAAACACAAGATGGAAGATGGATAAAGGGGTTTCAGACACACAGAAAATGGAAAGCAGAGGCAGAGGGAACTGACCCTATGTCGAGTGTAAACAAAAAACAAAAAAACTTTTTCATCAGGTTTGCCACGAGGAACAGCTGTAGTGTTGTTGTTCTCAGCATGATGATGGTACTGACACAGGTGAGACTCGGTCAGATGCTGTGCGGCTGGAAGCAGAGTTGAGTAGTGATGGCATCAGGAGACAGAGAAGATAGAAAAGGATTTGAACAGGACACACAAACGTGTAGAGGAGAACTTGAATACATGGGGAAGTCTTCTGAGGGGAAGTGTTTTTTTTTTTTTTTTTTTTCCACCCCTACAGCCAAGGGGGCTGGGCCCGGGCTGATGTGTTGGGTCGTTGGTCGACCAAGCTGTTGGAAGCCCCAGCCCGCAGGCCCACATAATCCCATCACAACCTGGCTGGTCTGGTACACTTTGTAGGTACTTGTCCAGGACCATGGATGGAATTCAACGAAGGAAGAAGAATAAAAAAGGAAGTAAGGCATTGCATAAAGTGCGGAAAGATCAACAGTGTAGAGGCGAGGAAGACTCAAGAGATGGAGGAATAACCATGGATGTAAAGTTAGAATACAGAGATCACACGGGAACACCCGTGTTCAGGTAATAACTCGTGTGATGATGGGACCTTATACTATGAAGTATAGTAAACCTATGAGGAGCATGTCCAGTGGATGGAGTAGAAGCAGAATTGATCACGAACTAACCAAGCCCAGACTAATGATATGGAGAGACTTGGGTAACACCTGGACAGGAAGGTGAGGGAGTGGACCACAAGAACTCTCATGAAATATTGAGAGATCATGGACAGTGCAGCCAGGGATGAATGAGACAAACACATGAAAATACTTGATGGCAATATATACGAGTAATTTATAGAAACATCGATGGAATAACATCGTAATTTTGATGAACGAGTAATAGATTTGCAGGAATATATCTAAAATGTATTCGCATATATATATATATATATATATATATATATATATATATATATATATATATATATATATATATATATATATATATATATATATATATATATATATATATATTTATATCTGAGACTTTATTTGTTGATTTATGTATATAAATGTATACGGTGAAATAAATATCATGGAATATATCAGTGAGGAACGAAAAATGGAAAGACATTCGGCGCACCGGCAAGAAACATGGAGAAATTCCTCAGTGTTTTGCATAATGAAATTAGAAGTATACAAGGACCGAGACCTGGAGCGTTTGGAAGAAGACTGGCCACGAACTCCCCGATGAATCCAGGGTACAGTATACGTGATGAGCGGCACCCGCTAGCCCTGCCCTGAGGAACAGTATGGTCGCAGGAACTGGTACGAAGGCTGGAAGGTTCTCTTTCTCTCTTATGCCCGTATCATTTTCCCTCCTCTCCATCCATACACACACACACACACGGCTGCGCCTGTAACGTTTCAGAGGAAGGGAGCTCTTCCATGGAGGCTACCCATCCTTCCACCTCTTCCCCAGAGCAAGAGGTCTGCCCCATTATGAGAACCATCAGCCCCTGCCAACACCTCCCTCAGTAAGGCCTTGCACGGCGCGCAGAGACAGTTTGTTTATATCGGATTCCCACGCTCACACACACACACACACACACACACACACACACACACACACACACAGAGGGTTCCCCGTAATGTCGTAGTTTCACCTATAGGTATTGGAGTGTTAGGTAATGCCTTTTGTTGTAATACCTCTTATTGCTTTGATTTCCACGTATCAATGGATTGTTTTACATTTTGGGTTTTGGATGCATATTGTGGCGAGGAGGTGTAGCATTGTCTGCTTATTGTATGTTGTCTGTATGTAGTGGTGCTGGGTATATATGTATTCCCGTTTTCAGTTCACTTGGGTATTTATTTATTTTTGCTCTGGTTGATGGAATATTAATTATTTAGTTTTCGGTTATGAATTGTGGCAGTGGGCAATAAAATTTTGTTTATTATGTATTGTTGCGCTGGCTATGGAATTCTTTTTTTGAGTCCAGTTTTTTTTTTTTTGTGTGTGTGTGTGTTTTTGTGTGCGGGTTGATGGTATATCATTAATTTGGTTCCGGTTATAAATAGTGGCGCGGGGTTATAGAATTTTATTTATTATGGTTTCCTTTATAGATTTTGGCAGCGTGTGGATTGAACTTTACCTTTATTATTATTATATTTATATTTTTTTTTCTTTCTGATGCCTCGTTTGTTGCCAGAGGACGACATGTTGTTACGGTGTGTGCAGGTTACATTATGGCGTGTGGCGCGAGAGTTGGGTATTATGGTGTCGTGTGTGGGGCAAGGTTGTGACTATATGTGATTCGTTACATGCTCTGGTCCTGGATTATCGATGTATCAATATAAGCAGAGAATTATATTTTTTGGATTAGTTTTACTAGCAGATTGTGGCGATGGGTTATAGATTTTTTTTTCATTGTAGTTAACTGATTAGGTATGGCGCGGGGTTGTAGTTTATTTTTATATACATATTGTAGCGGCGGGTTATGCAAATCTGGCGTATGTGGAATTATGCATTTGTTAATTATGGGCGCGTAGGTAGAGTTATGGTTACGGGGAAAATATTGATATATTCGGTGCTGATATATATATATATATATATATATATATATATATATATATATATATATATATATATATATATATATATATAATGTTGTATGGTTGCGAGGCGTGGGCTATGGATAGAGATGTGCGCAGGAGGATGGATGTGCTGGAAATGAGATGTTTGAGGACAATGTGTGGTGTGAGGTGGTTTGATCGAGTAAGTAACGTAAGGGTAAGAGAGATGTGTGGAAATAAAAAGAGCGTGGTTGAGAGAGCAGAAGAGGGTGTTTTGAAATGGTTTGGGCACATGGAGAGAATGAGTGAGGAAAGATTGACCAAGAGGATATATGTGTCGGAGGTGGAGGGAACGAGGAGAAGAGGGAGACCAAATTGGAGGTGGAAAGATGGAGTGAAAAAGATTTTGTGTGATCGGGGCCTGAACATGCAGGAGGGTGAAAGGAGGGCAAGAAATAGAGTGAATTGGAGTCATGTGGTATACAGGGGTTGACGTGCTGTCAGTGGATTGAAGCAAGGCATGTGAAGCGTCTGGGGTAAACCATGGAAAGCTGTGTAGGTATGTATATGGTATGTGTGTGGACGTGTGTATGTACATGTGTATGGGGGGGGGGGGGGGGGGTTGGGCCATTTCTTTCGTCTGTTTCCTTGCGCTACCTCGCAAACGCGGGAGACAGCGACAAAGTATAAAAAAAAAAAAAAAATATATATATATATATATATATATATATATATATATATATATATATATATATATAAGGCCCTCCCTGTGCCCAGTGAGACTGGTGGTAGTGCTGGGGTTTTCAAAATTTATGCAAATGTGAAAAAAGGGAAGGAAAATGTGTGCGAGTGACGAGGAGTGTTGCACTACAATAGCGAATGGTTCTGGGAGCGGAGGAGACCAGCGTGAGAGGAGGGAAGGACAGGCGGGTACTGGTGAAGTGAGGCCAACCCTTGCTATACCCCGAGGTACACGCACCGTACCACGGAGGTACAGTAACGTGCGAGGTACTGTACCTCGAAGGGTTTCTCCGCTGAATGTGCGCGCGTTGGACGGTGGAGGGCCCCTCGTAAAGATGTCATGGCCTTTTGGGTCATGATTTGAACGTGTTCATGAGTTATGGGGAATTAGGTTTGAATCTGCGTGTGTGAGGGTGGGGCGTGTGTGGGCTGGAGTATAGTTTGCCTGTGGTAGTCTTGTATACGAGAGACAGGGATGCTCTGTATATAGCTATAGCCACTATATCTGTTGGTATAGCAAAAGGTTCTTTAAACTTTCTTGGGAGGTTTTCACCCCGGGGGAGGGGGGGGGGGTTCCAAGTCTTGGTCTTGACGGATGCGACTCTTGAACACGACGGCACGACGCTCGAACACGCCGTTACGACCCTCGAGCAAGACGGTCGCATGCCCGGGCCTCGT
The DNA here is from genome assembly GCF_036320965.1 of Panulirus ornatus. NCBI lineage: Eukaryota > Metazoa > Arthropoda > Malacostraca > Decapoda > Palinuridae > Panulirus > Panulirus ornatus. The sequence goes on from NC_092224.1 coordinate 16,371,317, forward strand.
GCCCAGCCGTGGCACCGTCGTGCCCAAGGGTCTTACCTTCGTGCTTGAAGTGGGTTACCGGCGTCATCCAGATCTGTTGCTGATGCTGTGGATGTAAGCTTGAGTCTGGTGTGTGTGTGTGTGTGTGTGTGTGTGTGTGTGTGTGTGTGTGTTGGGGGTGTGAGGAGAGAAGTATTACTGAAATTCGTTCCCTGGGATCGGCTCTGTAGGTGTTAAGTTCTTATTGGAATGGCTCCCTTCCTGTAGAGTGAGAGGAATGACTGGACGACACCTGTAGCCGACCCTGGACTAAAAGCCTTCCCACTGTTGATAACATTACATGTGGAAAGCCGTGCCACAGCTGCAGTCCTGGTACCTGTGTCAGTCATAATGAACAGAAATTAATGTTCTGTTTGCATGGATTGAGACCTCAAGTTCTGTATATGTAATGCATTACTGGGTTAAGGGCAGACGATGCCGTAGATTCGCTGTGGTGGAACAAAGTCCTGTATGAATGTGGGGTCAATATGGGTTTTTCAGATTTCCTTTTCAAACCGATTCTTTTTTCCCCTTTTCAGTCAGAGAGAGAAAACTGTTTCATGGATGTGATCTTATTACGGTCAATGTCTGTAAATACTTGCGTGTTGCAGGATGGAGTGTGATGTCGGCCCCCACCAGAAGGGGGTAACCAGTGCAGCTCGGTGAGTTCAGTGGACGGGAGGAGACTCTACCTTGGTTCGGGGCACGGGGGGTGTGGGGCGGGGCAACTTGAGAAACCACCATTACGGTAATGTCTCTTAAAATGATCTTGAAGCCATCTCCCTTACGCTCGCCCAACTTTACAACTTCCCCGGATGTGAGATTAGATCGTCCGCCTTAATCATTGCGTCCGAATGCATTATTACCGCAGGGGGAGTGGAGGGGGGAGAGAAAATCCAGATGTGGTTGGTATCAGGGAGGGAGGGGGTGAGAGGGACGGTCGTGGGGCGGGCGGGAGAGATAGGGAGACAGTGTAGAAGTTGGGGGTATGGGGAACGGTAGGGGTGTGTGGTTAAGGGTGGAGTGGCAGTATGGTATGTTTAGGGGTTGCGGAAGTAGAGGAACGGTAGGGGTGTAGAGGTAGAGCCGTAGGGGTAAGGTTACGGTGGGGGTTTTAGGATAAGGGACAGTAGAGATGTAAGGGGTAGAGGGATGGAAGAGGGGTGTGGGAATGGAAGGGGAGTCGAGAATGATAGGGGGAGGGAGGGGAAAGTTGGAACTTGACAAGGGACTGGAGAGGATGAGATGACAGTAAGGGAGGGACGTAGGTAGGAAAGGTGATGGGAGGAAGGGGGATGGTAGGGGTATGGGAGAAATGGTAGGGGATAGAGTGTGAGGAGAGGGTTGAAGGGAGGGGAGAAAGGGCTGTGGTAAGGGAGTTGAGTTGATAGACAGAAGACAGAAGGGGACAGAATTTGCCGGGACAGTTCAGGGTAGGGAAGGACGGAAGCAGAGGTTGTGGTACTGTGGTGAATGGCTCGGAGCCAACCGCTGATTATCCAACACCCCGAGTTATTGACGCCTGGCTCAACAGCTTGATACATACTACACTGAGGTGTAGGTAGAGGGAAGTCTCACTAGGTGGATAACCTTGACGTGTATATCCAACTCTGTAGGATTACCTGAGTAACCCCTTTTTGACAGGGTTCTGGTGTTACCCGGGGCTGCTTTTCCAGGAGCTCCTGCAGCCCAGGGCTACGCTACACTCAGCAGTATAGGATTAGATTGGACTAATTCGAAGCGAGTTCTTTGAAGAAACAATACTGTTTCTCGGCCGATGATGGTACAGCCTCGCCATAGGTGATTTTGCACTCGCAATGTAACCTGTAGCAGGGTTGGGGTGGGTGGTGGTGTCTGTGTCATCACGTTCTCACAGCCAGGACAGATGCACTGTCTGGTATGCAGACTGTGGCAGACGTGGTGTGTTTAAGCGGCTAGATCTTCGGTGCCATGACGGTGTGACCCTTGAGCACGACAATGCGATTCTTGAGTACGACGGTGTGACTCTTGATTATAACGGTACCAGACTTGAGCACGACGTTGTCACCTTTAAGTACGACCATTCCGCTTTTGAGCTCGACGGTACGACCCATTAGCATGGCATTAAGACCCTTGAGCTCGGCAGTGCGAGGGTTAGGGAAGGGGCGGCCAACGCCATTGTCCTTCCTCAGTCGGTGATCACTTATTTAGAACGCCTTTGCTTATTCAAGTGTCTCCTGGCCTTTTCCACATGTGTTATTATTCAATGTGGACGTTACTGATACATCTGGTGGTTCCCCTCGCACAGGAAATGGTCATACAAGCGACGCGGGGTCGAGGGATTTCCTGAAGTACAGGATTACCATGGCTGAAGGTGGAAAGCCTACCTGCAGGTGTTGTGGGAATGCAGCTGAACCACAACTCTCATTTATCAGTGGCTTATCTGTGACCCTTGAACACGACGGTACGATTCTTACGTATGATGGCGTAACCTTTGACCAGAACCATAGGTGGGTGGTCAAAGGCCAAGCAATCATAACCAAGGGTCTCACCGTTGAGGTCAAAGGTCGTAACGCTCGTGTTCAGGCGGTTATGTAAAGAACAGGAACTTGGTTGTTTACCAAACATATACGAACGGCGGATAATGTGAAGCTGGCGTTGCTGCAGTTACTTACCGTTGCGCTCCTGGGAAGCTATGAAAATTAGCAGGATATGTCTTGGTAAAGTGGTGACTGTACTGGATCATATACTTCTGAAGGTAATGAGTCGGAGGGTTTTGGGTGATCATATACCAATAACAGTATACAGCAGTACATGGGAAGGCCATGGCTGGCACTCTATGTTGTGACAACCATGGCTGGCACTGTGTTGTGACGACCATGGCTGGCACTCTGTGTGAGGATGGCCTTGGCTGGCACTCTCATAGGGGCAGCCATGGCATCTGAACACAGGGTCGCATGACCACCCTACCCACACGGTGATCCTGGCCTGATGCAGAATAAACTTCCCGGAACCCAACTGAAGGTGACTCATGCAGATGCAAGCGCCAGTGTCTCCTCCCACAACATCCACAGTGCAGGGGAACCTGAGGTATCCCGGCTGGTGTTAATGGTGTTGCAGCTGTGTCTGCAGCTGCCATCTCCTGTTCCTTGGTGGAGTCGCTGCTGCAACTGCCAACATCAAAGCCCGTGGAATGCAGGTACAAGTTGTTGGTGCTTGAGTTAGGCGAAGAGTCAACTTGACTTGGGGGACGACAGGTCAGTGACTGCCCTCATCATCATCACCAGTACACTACCGAGGGCGTCTGTTGGTTAGGGTCTGCTGGCTGAAGGGATGTAGGTCTACATGTGGTTCCAACTGTGTCCGCCACATCACAGGGGGTTCTGTGGCCTTCCCCGTGTATTGGTCCAGTTCAGGTAGCGTCCGTAATCATTATTGCACAAAATGACGTACCAAACGGGTTGTTTTACCTTCATTGAAAAAACATACGAACATATCCGGTTCTGTGGGAAGTTTCCGGCCTTGGAATATTTATTTAAATCCCACTGTGATTCCCAGTTGATGAAATATAGTCAGTTGTGAGTGAATATTACCCTGGACACGTGTACCCGCATTAAACATGAGCTCTGCTCCTGCCCTCACTCCACGCTTCACCTTATACATTATTAACAACCAACATTTTTGTCAGCGTCTATCATGTCCCGGGGTAAAAGATTTAGTTGTGCTCAGTATATGTGATTTTATCTCCGGTTCCGAATGGCACATCACGGAATTCATCCTCTTCTGGAACAACGTCGGAAAGTATCACCCAGGTACACCCACCCACACACACACACTTGCTAGGAGAATAAGTTAAAAAGGTCTTCGTCGAGCCGTATTGTGCCGCTTTGAAGTCCAATGTTTTCATGTCCTCCATCACTTTACCTGTCGATCAGCCTTAAGCTTCCTCCCGCTCCCTCTCCGGTCTCCTCCATCCCCTCTCCTTCCCTCCGTCATCCGCTCTTCTCTTAGTCCCCTTGATGGCCCTCCCTGCCTCCCTCCCTCCCTCCTCAGCGCTCCAGGCCACACTCCAGCGTTGGCACAGTGAGAAGAGCGACAACCTCTTGAGGACTTCAGGAGGGGAGGTTGTGTGCGCTCTTGTTCAAGAGTTCCTGGGTTTTTGCTCTTGTTGGATTATTATTTTTCTCTCCTCCCCCCCAAGAGTAAGACGTACGCATGAAGCTTTGATTAAGGATAAACATGCACGGGTTCTTTCTCCTTTTTTTTTCTTTAACATCCCGTCCCGCCAGACGACACTCTAGACCCGTCGTTAATACGGAAGTGTTCCCTGAGCGAGCGTTATCTAGTCCTGATAACGTTGTGTGGCGGAGTGTGAGGTTGTGGGGGTGATGACTACCTATGTGTGGTTGTGTATGTTCCGTCGTTGGCTCGCCCGCCTTGTCTTGCTGCCTCACACACACACCCACCAACCCACCCACCCACCCACCCACCCACACACACACACCCACACCCACCCACCCACCCACCCACCCACCCACACAGTCTGCTTGATGATTATAGTTCGATGTTCGACGTAGTGATAATCTTGGGATGGTTATCGTGTCGCAAGGACGCAGATGCTCCCTCCATTTGATCCATTGAGCATTGACGGTACGACTCTTGGGTGTGATGGCACCTTTAAGGGTTGGGTCGAAGGCAAGAGAGGCCATCATGTCAGAGAGTCGTACCGTTGCGCTCAAGGGTCGTACCGTCGTCCTTAAGGGTCGTACCGTCGTGCTCAAGGGTCGTACCGTCGTGCTCAAGGGTCGTACCATTGTGCTCATGGGTATACGCAACAATTCACGACGTCATATGTAAAACCATCAACTTAAAGCAGTTTTTAGTATTCCACTCTATTTTTCGTTTTCTGTTCGTGTAATCACCGACTTCCTTCCCATAGGCAGGAGGTGGGAGAACCGTGGACGGTCGGAACGTGTGCATGACGACGCCTGTTCCAGGTGCTCAACAAGTGCCCAGATTAGCATGAACTTATGAAAGATTGTTTTCATCAAAGACTCCCGAAGTTCCCGTTGTTATCAGGTTGGCCTGCCACCACCTACCTCCTGCAGGCAGGAGCGGCCGCTAGCCTCACATAAAGCCATCTGCGCTGATCGCCAGCCTTCGCTAGAAATGAGCCTCTCGAGCACGTCAGTGCTTAAGAGTAGGGCAGTACGACCTTTTATTTATGACGGCGTGCCACGTTGACTTGACATTTTTAGGGTTCAGAAGTCATAGCGTTACGCTCACGTCCTTACTCATGTACGAGTTACACCACGTCCAGAGACGCTGTCGGACCCACCGTAGTCTGGGGAAGCGGGTCTTCCTACTACTATGCACGTCCTTTTATTTTGATAGCCTGTCAGTACACGTATTACGTGAGAGGCCTGGAGCATGCAGCCGAGGCCCACCATGAAGCGAGTGCTCGGTGCAGTTAGAAGCCAAACTCTGGATTTTAAAACGAGTGGAGCTCTTGAGGTCTCGCTTGATTATTCATTC
>NC_092224.1:16381848-16391848 GCF_036320965.1 Panulirus ornatus
GATCGCTTACCATGCACTGAAAGAAGACACTGAGATAAGTATTTGTGACGGTGTCGGCGATAATGCCATCTTTAAGACCCTGAGAGGCGATCGTTGCCAAAACAGCAGACTCTCGAGGAATTAAGCTTGGAGGGTGACATTAATGCCGCTGATGATAAATGATATATATTAAGGAGGTCTTTTAACGTCGCTCGACCCCCGGTCCTCTCAGGTCTCCAACTGCTTGGGAGAGGCCACTACAAAAAAAAAAGGGGGAGGGGGGCAAAATTTTCGGTGACGGGGACGAGGGGTGCACACCACACCCCTGGCTGTAGGGTCGTAAAAGGGGGATAACTTTCTGAATCAAAACTCTCTCTCTCTCTCTCTCTCTCTCTCTCTCTCTCTCTCTCTCTCTCTCTCTCTCTCTCTCTCTCTCTCTCTCTCTCTCTCAAGTATCTTGCCTTGGGAGGGGCAGATATCTGGGTAGATACCAAGACAGACCAGAAAGTGGCGACATTAAGTGAACGAGGTGGATAAAAGGTGTGTCTCCTGGCTGTACTTACTATCCTGCTGGACGAGACGTGATCAGGAGGTAGCCATGATGAACGAATCATCACTCGGTTAACATTGATAGCAACAGCCACAACCAACACGACGCCATGGTTCCTCGGTAGCACGAGCCAACATTCCTCCTCCCCCCCTCGCACCTCCACGTTGGTGGACGGGCAGATAGTGTTGTCCCCGTGCGTTCGTTCGTGAAGAAATCGTCCTGGCCAAGGTTTTCATTTGTAGGTTTCTCATACGATTTTTCAGCGGTGGCCTGATGAAATGTAGATTGTTCTTTGTCTTTATCATTATTATTATTATTATTATTATTATTATTATTATTATTATTATTATTATTATTATTATTATTGTTATCATTATTATTATTATTCTTTTTAACGTTGTTGGGATCTTTATTGATGATTCATTCTTTCGTCTTTTTCCCCTGAAGGATATCATCATTATCTAAAAGTAGGAGAAGAGGGAGTAGAGACAGAATCTTTTTTCACGAAAGCTGTCTCCTCTTCCCGATGCTACCTCGCTAAGGAGAGGAAAAAGCAAGATGGTGTACTTCATTTACCTCAAAAATCTATCAAATTTCACGTTTGACTTCCCCAAGGAGCTGTTCTCCTTACAGCTCTCTTTAGTCTTTTCCGACACGACCTTCCATCACCTCCTGCTGACCACAGTGTGAAGGCTGTCATCTATGCACACGATCTTGCCACCACGTCACAGTACCCAAGTCAACAAATATTTCACGCTACATCACACAACAACAGGAGCACTGGCTTGCCCAGAATAGAATGTCTTCACCGCCACAGAAGTCTGCAGTAATCCTTTTAACAGCAGACAGACGCGAGTCCAGCCTGCACCCTCCCTTCACACACAGTGACCAATCACTTCCATTCAACACGACGCCAGCTGTGCTGGTCATCACGTACGACACACACGCATAGCATCCACTCTCAACAGAAATCAACATAAATGTCAGGAAAACACTTAGATGCCCTCGGAACACTTACTGGCAATACGTTTACACAAGAAAAAGATCCATCAAGTAAGTATCCTCTGCGAAGAAATCATCAGCTCTGCCCTAACCTGTGCCTCACCTGCTTGGTTTTCCCTCCTGTCAGAATCAAACACAAGAAAGCTCCAACCAAACACAGAACTGAGGACACAGAATAATCACTGGCTGCCTAGCGACAACGAGCACTGATGAAGCAAAAATCCCTGCCTTGTTCCTTCATCTTGGAAGCTTCATCCCTTGGTGCAGTCCATCCCTAGGAAAGATCTCTCGAACCCTTCCAACTATCACCTCATTGCTCTCGCTTCTGCTGTCTTCAAAGTTTACGAAACTCCTCTTAACTTTCATTTTCTCAAACACTCAGAATTCCATTCCTTCTTCCAGATCATCAATGTGGCTTTCGCGGTGCAAGGGGTATTGGAGGTCTTCTCTGGTCCTCCTCTCTCTCATTTTGATAAATCTTGTCGTGGCTCTCGACATTTCCTATACATCTGATAGGGTGTGGCACAAGTCTCTGCTTCACAGACTTCCTTTTTTTTCTGTTGTTCTCTACTTCTTGATGCATATTTTCCTCTCTAGCTGCTCCATTGTAGTAGTCATTGATGGGGCGACTCTCCATCTTATTCTGTCAACAGTGGCACTCCTGGCACCTCACCTCACTTATCCTTCCTCTACTCCTCGTTCTTTTCCTCGTGCTGAGCACACTATTCCTCCATTAATTCAAACCCGTGCGGTATCTTGGGGTGGCGAAGCAGAAACCTTGTTACTTTCACTAGTGCTGAGACGCCATTACTACCTGTATCTCTAATTCGATATCACGCTCTCGCCTCAGACCAATTTCAACACACCACACTTCATCCCTGCAATGACTCATACATGTCGGGTACAACCATACTCACCACTATACTGGAAACCCCACGTAACCAACACTACAAAATCTTCTTCCTAAGTGCTGGAAGTGTTGAATAGATGCTACTCCTCTTCAGAGCAGCTATTTTGTATCTACAAGAGCCTTAGGCTTTGCCCGTTCCGGTATGGTATACTGCGCACTTAATAAGGGTGGGTCGACGTCCTCCCATTTTTATCAGCCTTGCGTTTCATTAGTTTTCTAAGCGCCATCTCTCTCCAACCAAATTACACACACACACACACACATATATATATATATATATATATATATATATATATATATATATATATATATATATATATATATTTTATTTTTTTTTTTTTTTTTTTTGCTTTGTCGCTGTCTCCCGCGTTTGCGAGGTAGCGCAAGGAAACAGTCGAAAGAAATGGCCCAACCCACCCCCATACACATGTATATACATACGTCCACACACGCAAATATACATACCTACACAGCTTTCCATGGTTTACCCCAGACGCTTCACATGCCCCGATTCAATCCACTGACAGCACGTCAACCCCGGTATACCACATCGCTCCAATTCACTCTGTTCCTTGCCCTCCTTTCACCCTCCTACATGTTCAGACCCCGATCACACAAAATCTTTTTCACTCCATCTTTCCACCTCCAATTTGGTCTCCCTCTTCTCCTCGTTCCCTCCACCTCCGACACATATATCCTCTTGGTCAATCTTTCCTCACTCACTCTCCATGTGCCCAAACCATTTCAAAACACCCTCTTCTGCTCTCTCAACCACGCTCTTTTTATTTCCACACATCTCTCTTACCCTTACGTTACTTACTCGATCAAACCATCTCACACCACACATTGTCCTCAAACATCTCATTTCCAGCACATCCATCCTCCTGCGCACAACTCTATCCATAGCCCACGCCTCGCAACCATACAACATTGTTGGAACCACTATTCCTTCAAACATACCCAGTTTTGCTTTCCGAGATAATGTTCTCGACTTCCACACATTCTTCAAGGCTCCCAGAACTTTCGCCCCCCTCCCCCACCCTATGATCCACTTCCGCTTCCATGGTTCCATCCGCTGCCAGATCCACTCCCAGATATCTAAAACACTTCACTTCCTCCAGTTTTTCTCCATTCAAACTCACCTCCCAATTGACTTGACCCTCAACCCTACTGTACCTAATAACCTTGCTCTTATTCACATTTACTCTTAACTTTCTTCTTTCACACACTTTACCAAACTCAGTCACCAGCTTCTGCAGTTTCTCACATGAATCAGCCACCAGCGCTGTATCATCAGCGAACAACAACTGACTCACTTCCCAAGCTCTCTCATCCCCAACAGATTTCATACTTGCCCCTCTTTCCAAAACTCTTGCATTCACCTCCCTAACAACCCCATCCATAAACAAATTAAACAACCATGGAGACATCACACACCCCTGCCGCAAACCTACAAATTACAGAGGTATAAGTTTGTTGAGTATTCCTGGTAAATTATATGGGAGGGTATTGATTGAGAGGGTGAAGGCATGTACAGAGCATCAGATTGGGGAAGAGCAGTGTGGTTTCAGAAGTGGTAGAGGATGTGTGGATCAGGTGTTTGCTTTGAAGAATGTATGTGAGAAATACTTAGAAAAGCAAATGGATTTGTATGTAGCATTTATGGATCTGGAGAAGGCATATGATAGAGTTGATAGAGATGCTCTGTGGAAGGTATTAAGAATATATGGTGTGGGAGGCAAGTTGTTAGAAGCAGTGAAAAGTTTTTATCGAGGATGTAAGGCATGTGTACGTGTAGGAAGAGAGGAAAGTGATTGGTTCTCTGTGAATGTAGGTTTGAGGCAGGGGCGTGTGATGTCTCCATGGTTGTTTAATTTGTTTATGGATGGAGTTGTTAGGGAGGTGAATGCATGAGTTTTGGAAAGAGGGGCAAGTATGCAGTCTGTTGTGGATAAGAGAGCTTGGGAAGTGAGTCAGTTGTTGTTCGCCGATGATAAAGCGCTGGTGGCTAATTCATGTGAGAAACTGCAGAAGCTGGTGACTGAGTTTGGTAAAGTGTGTGAAAGAAGAAAGTTAAGAGTAAATGTGAATAAGAGCAAGGTTATTAGGTACAGTAGGGTTGAGGGTCAAGTCAATTAGGAGGTGAGTTTGAATGGAGAAAAACTGGAGGAAGTGAAGTGTTTTAGATATCTGGGAGTGGATTTGGCAGCGGTTGGAACCATGGAAGCGGAAGTGAATCATAGGGTGGGGGAGGGGGCGAAAGTTCTGGGAGCCTTGAAGAATGTGTGGAAGTCGAGAACATTGTATCGGAAAGGAAAAATGGGTATGTTTGAAGGAATAGTGGTTCCAACAATGTTGTATGGTTGCGAGGCGTGGGCTGTGGATAGAGTTGTGCGCAGGAGGGTGGATGTGCTGGAAATGAGGTGTTTGAGGACAATATGTGGTGTGAGGTGGTTTGATCGAGTGAGTAACGTAAGGGTAAGAGAGATGTGTGGAAATAAAAAGAGCGTGGTTGAGAGAGCAGAAGAGGGTGTTTTGAAGTGGTTTGGGCACATGGAGAGAATGAGTGAGGAAAGATTGACCAAGAGGATATATGTGTCGGAGGTGGAGGGAACGAGGAGAAGAGGGAGACCAAATTGGAGGTGGAAAGAGGGAGTGAAAATGATTTTGTGTGATCGGGGCCTGAACATGCAGGAGGGTGAAAGGAGGGCAAGGAATAGAGTGAATTGGAGCGATGTGGTATACCGGGGTTGACGTGCTGTCAGTGGATTGAATCAAGGCATGTGAAGCGTCTGGGGTAAACCATGGAAAGCTGTGTAGGTATGTATATTTGCGTGTGTGGACGTATGTATATACATGTGTATGGGGGGGGGGGGCCATTTCTTTCGTCTGTTTCCTTGCGCTACCTCGCAAACGCGGGAGACAGCGACAAAGTATAATAAAAAAAAATATAATATATATATATATATATATATATATATATATATATATATATATATATATATACACATATGTATATATATATATATATATATATATATATATATATATATATATATATGTATATATATATATATATATGTATATATATATATATATATATATATATATGTATATATATATATATATATATATGTATATATATATATATATATATATATATATGTATATATATATATATATATATATATATATATGTATATATATATATATATATATATATATATATATATATATATATATATATATATATATATATATATATATATATATATATATACATATGTGTATACATATGTGTATACATATATATACATATGTGTATACATATCCAAATATATATATATATATATTTTTTTTTTTTTTTTTTTTATACTTTGTCGCTGTCTCCCGCGTTTGCGAGGTAGCGCAAGGAAACAGACGAAAGAAATGGCCCAACCCCCCCCCCCCCCCCATACACATGTACATACACACGTCCACACACGCAAATATACATACCTACACAGCACGCTTCACATGCCTTGATTCAATCCACTGACAGCACGTCAACCCCTGTATACCACATGACTCCAATTCACTCTATTCCTTGCCCTCCTTTCACCCTCCTGCATGTTCAGGCCCCGATCACACAAAATCTTTTTCACTCCATCTTTCCACCTCCAATTTGGTCTCCCTCTTTTCCTCGTTCCCTCCACCTCCGACACATATATCCTCTTGGTCAATCTCTCCTCACTCATTCTCTCCATGTGCCCAAACCATTTCAAAACACCCTCTTCTGCTCTCTCAACCACGCTCTTTTTATTTCCACACATCTCTCTTACCCTTACGTTACTTACTCGATCAAACCACCTCATACCACATATTGTCCTCAATTATATTTCCAACACATCCAACCTCCTACGCACATCTCACCTCCTACGCACATCTCTATCTATAGCCCACGCCTCGCACCCATATAACATTGTTGGAACCACTATTCCTTCAAACATACCCATTTTTGCTTTCCAAGATAGCGTTCTCGCCTTCCTCACATTCTTCAACGCTCCCAGAGCCTTCGTCCGCTCCCCTACTTTGTGACTTACTTCCGCTTCCATGGTTCCACCCGCTGCCAAATCCACTCCCGGTTATCTAAAACACTTCACTTCCTCCAGTTTTTCTCCATTCAAACTCACCTCCCAGTTGACTTGACCCTCAACCCTACTGCACCCAATAACCTTGCTCTTATTCACATTTACTCTCAGCTTTCTTCTTTCACACACTTTACCAAACTCAGTCACCAGCTGCTTCAGTTTCTCACCCGAATCAGCCACCAGCGCTGTATCATCAGCGAACAACAACTGACTCGCTTCCCAGGCCCTCTCATCCGCAACAGACTGCATACTTGCCCCTCTCTCCAAAACTCTTGCATTCACCTCGCTAATAGACCCATCCATAAACAAATTAACAATGGAAACATCACGCATCCCTGCCGCAAACCGACATTCACTGGGAATTAATCACTTTCCTCTCTTCCTACTCGTACACATGTCTTACATCCTTAATAAAAACTTTTCACTGCTTCTAACAATTTGCCTCCCACACCATATACTCTTAATACCTTGCACAGAGAATCTCTATCAACTCTGTGATATGCCTTCTCTAGATCCATAAATGCTACATACAAATCCATTTGTTTTTATAAGTATTTCTTACATACATTCTTCAAAGCAAACACCTGATCCATACATCCTATAGCTCTTCTGAAATCACACTGCTCTTCCCCAATCTGATGCTCTGTACATGCCTTCACCCTCTCAGTCAATACCCTCCCCTATTTTTTTCCCAGGAATACTAAACAAACATATCCCTGTGTAATTTGAATACTCACCTTTATCCCCTTTGCCTTTGTGCAGTGGCACTATGTATACATTCCGCCAATCCTCAGGCACTTCATCATTAGCCATACATACATACATCGAATATCCTCACCAACCAGTCATCAATAGAGTCACCCACTTTTTTATAAATTCCACTGTAATACCATCTAAATCCGCTGCCTTGCCGGCTTTCATCTTCCGCAAAGCTTTCACAACGTCTTCTCTGTTCACCAAACCATTCTCCCTGATCCTCTCACTTCGCACACCTCCTCGACCAAAGCACCCTATATGTCACTATATCATCAAACACATTCAACTAACCTTCAAAATACTCACTCCATCTCCTCATTTCACAACTACTTGTTTTTAACTCTCCATTAGCTCCCTTCACATATGTTCCCATTTGTTCTCTTGTCTTACCCACTTTATTTACCTCCTTCTAAAACATCTTTTTCTTCTCCCTAAAATTATACGAAACTCACCCCAACTCTCTTTTTTTTTTCTCCCCACAATTTAATGATACTATCTCACCCCAACTCTCATTAGCCCTCTTTTTCACCTCTTGCACCTTTCTCTTGACCTCCTGTCTCATTCTTTTATACATCTCCCAGTCATTCGCGCTACTTCCCTGCAGAAATCGTCCAAACACCTCTCTCTTCTCTTTCACTAACAATCTTACTTCTTCATCCCACCACTCACTACCCTTTCTAATCTGCCCACCTCCCACCTTTCTCATGCCAAAGGCATCTTTTGCGCAAGCCATCACTGCTTCTTTAGATACATCCCATTCCTTTCCCACTCCCCTTACGTGAATTGCTCTCACCTTTTTCCATTTTGCACTCAATATCTCCTGGTAATTCCTCACATAAGTCTCCTTTCCAAGCTCACTTACTCTCACCACTCTCTTTACCCCAACATTCTCTCCTCTTTTCTGAAAACCTCTACAAATCTTCACCTTCGCTTCCACAAGATCATAATCAAACATCCCTCTAGTTGCCCCTCTCAGCACAATAACCTCCAAAAGTCTCTCTTTCACTTGCCTATCAATTAACACGTAATCCAATAACGCTCTCTGGCCATCTCTCCTACTTAAATACGTAAACTTACTTATATCTCTCTTTTTAAACCAGTTATATGTACATGACATAAAGATTATTGTTTGCTGCTTGCATGTAAACATGGGCCGTAGCAAGCTATGTCGATACTGGTGAAGGAGTCGTCGTTAATCGGAATTTTGGTGACGTTAATAGGAATGGAGGTAGCATGTAGTGGGTGGTGTCTGCCGTATCTTCCTGCATCAACCTGACTGGATTAACACAGAGCAGCACGACTCTACGACACTAGGAGCTCAAGGATACAACTCTTGGAGCACGATGCGGCAATCCATGGGCATGATGACCCGACCTTTGAGGCAACCTTTTGGTATGATGACCCGACCTTTGAGGTTACCCTTCGGTATGATGACCCGACCTTTGAGGTTACCCTTCGGTATGATGACCCGACCTTTGAGGCAACCCTTCGGTATGATGACCCGACTTTTAAGGTAACCCTTCGGAATGATGACCCGACCTTTGAGGTAACCCTTCGGTATGATAACCTGGTCTTTGACCAGATCCATATGGGTCGGGTCAGGAATCAGAGTCTCGCATCCAAGCATCCAATGGTCGTAAGGTTTTGCCCTAAGGGTCATTCCGTGGCACTAAGGGATTAATGGTAGCTCTTGTACGTTGACTTGGTTGAAATTGATTATCGTCGAGTCAGATGGAGTTGTGCGGTAACGGGCCGTATATTCTGGCAGTTAAAATCTTTCGTCCCACTTTTTTTTTTCTTTAACTCTTGTTCTTGATCTTATGTAACCCAGGGATACTTACCATTCTCCTCCCTCCGGGGCTGTCGAGTACCACTGTTGAGCAGGAAGGGCGCTGCTAGATAATCGAAAGGTATTCTTAGTCAACGTGCCTGCTGACTGCTGCAGATCTGTTGTGTGGCCGGCTCGCTCTGGATGGGTGAGTGAATATGTGTGTAAAGTGTCCTCTTGACGATGTTGGAGACTCTTATATCTGTTCCCGAAGGCCAGGTTTGGTTGTTGACAGTTCTAAGGGGATGAGCGAGGTTATTCACTGTGTCTGCTGGAGGATGGGGAAGCCCTGGGTTAGTTCAGGTGTCGTGCTGTTGCCGACTTGACCTGACCTGACCTGACCTCGGTCGTGTCGTGATGCGCAGAGATCAACGGATGCCTTCGGCCTGCTGTTGCGCGTCGTTGAGGTGCTGTTGCTTCCAGCCACAATGAATGGTAGTCGGTAGAGGCTGATGTGCTCCCTCAGTCCTGAGAGTCACTGTGAGAAATGAAGAGAACCGGTGGAATGACTATCGGACCAGAGAGAGAGAGAGAGAGAGAGAGAGAGAGAGAGAGAGAGAGAGAGAGAGAGAGAGAGAGAGAGAGAGAGAGAATATACTCTTCAACCCTCACTCCAGGCTTTGCACTGCCCAAGTCTAGACCAGGGCGGAGAGAAAGAGCTTCATTGGACACACAGGAAAGTCTTGCACATCACTCGAGAGCTCTAAGGGGAGCATCATGGATACCTGGAGAGAAAGCTCAGGAAATTTCTTCCGCTCTTACGGTTATTTTCTTAAAGCAGAAGACCAGAACGGA
Source organism: Panulirus ornatus (assembly GCF_036320965.1). Classification (NCBI taxonomy): domain Eukaryota; kingdom Metazoa; phylum Arthropoda; class Malacostraca; order Decapoda; family Palinuridae; genus Panulirus; species Panulirus ornatus. The sequence goes on from NC_092224.1 coordinate 16,391,799, forward strand.
GGAAACCAAAGGAACTGTTAGATAATAATCCATGACAGCAACACATGCTT